>NW_016158366.1:134410-139693 GCF_001687245.7 Rhagoletis zephyria | reverse complement strand
AACCATTTTGAAATATAAGTGTTTTTACTCTCTAGAAAATAATTTATGCCGCCACATACGCAGTTTTGCATTATCTTGATACGCGGTTTTGCATTTTGTTGCGGTTTTGTACTTTAAACGACGATATGTATGTATATTAAGATCTTGCTNTTGCTTCGTCCACAAAAAATAAAATGCTTTAATTTCACGCTTAGGTAGCGATTCTTTATACGTTTACGTCTTTAATGAAAATCGATTTTTGAACGAAAAAAACTTTATAGGAAATATAAAATTTTGGCCTATTTAAAAAAGTATCCACTTTTATACTGACCGAAAAAAATAAGTATCCCGCAAAAATTCGTCTAAAAATGTATCCAATTGGATCTATTTAGATCCAAACGGCATCCCTGAATGCAATATGTTTTTCACTCAAATATGCATATATGTATGTATTTACATAGAAATTTGTTTTTTATTTTATTGCCTCCAATTTGTCTATATGTATGATATTATGTATTATTTTTGGCGCGTAAATTATTAATATGTGTACATACATACACAGTATATAGTATATACATATGTATAGTAGTAGTAGTAGTACAGTCAACTTTATGTATGTTTCGTAGGTGTGCGAATGCCGGGGTATTGAAAAAAAGGCGGGAAATTTTGGAAAAGTATATAATATGTACAAATTGGTGCGATTTTTTGCAACCGTTCCTTTATATATGTAAATATGAATTTGCACAAGAATTTAAGACGGTCGGTTTTTCGCATGCAAGTTGTTTTACATACATATGTACGAGTGTGTGTCGTAGGGATGTCAGTACTTAAGTTTTTTATCGCAAATATTTTGAAGTAAAATTTTTCTTTACTTACTGCGACCTTTTATTATATTTATTAAAATCACCGTTTAATTTTTGGGCTATAATGGGAGGTTTCAACCGGGTGAAAACTGGATTCACAACTCCTGCTGTGGGGACGGGTTTGATAGGTTCCTCCTTCTAAATCCAACGCCTTGACTCCTCTATGTGATTCAGCTCGCTTTTATTGAGGTCGCTCGTACATATGTATGTATATTAATTCATATGTAGGAGAATTATAGTTTTTCCGTGTTTTTTATTAACACACACCTTAAATTGTGTTTTGTTTTCTTTTTTTTCCAAAGCGCAAATTTTTTGATTAGGTTAGAATTACAACGGGAATTTTCCAATAAAAATAAGATACACCGTAGAAGTTCAATATAACTTAAATTGCGTTTAATTTACACGATATTAACATCGGAGGTATACAATACTGTTGGCGTGACGGTCGCAGTTGGAAAACTGAAACCGTTTGCCTCTAAAATCCATATATATATATATATATATTAATTTACATCTACATATACAATTGTATTAAGGTGGTTTATAATACATAATTCGGTGTTACTGTATGTGGATGAATTCAGCGTCTTTAGAAGGTGATGAGGTTGCCACCATTCTCATCGTGATCATAAGTTATTAGAAGCAGGGATGCCAACTTGGCTCAAACCGTGCCATTTGTCCCTATTTTACTTCAAATGGCACTTCATTTTTCAATTTGGCACAAAGTGCCAAAATGACACTTTTGTAAAAAAAATTACATTTCAATACATTTTTGTGAAATCTTTTGCGTGCACTTCTTTTTCTCAACTAAAATTTTCTAATTTATGAAGGCTATTCAACTGGTTTATCTTATTTTATCATTGCACTTTTGTTTGGAAAATTTAGCTTTATTTTATTGCTAAATGTGAATAGATAAAAGGAATGACACCTTTTTTGGCACTTTGATTTTTCTATTCGGCACATTTTGGCCCTTTTTTATCCTCAATATAGCACCTCATAACTAAGGATGGTTGGCAGCCCTGATTGGAAGATTTCTGCTGTGTTTTGGGGCAACAACTTGTCTGCAGTAAAAAAGCATATAATTTGTGTTTCAAAAGTGTGTGAAAACCAATCAATTCACTTATATGACCTCGGTTCCGATATTAAATAATCAATACTTGTTTATACCCGCATTTTGGCACATTGGCTCGTTGAATGTGCCATCTAATAAATAGTGTCGTCATTCTCCTTAGCTGCTTTTAAATGATGTCGTCACAAATTGCTGGCGGAGACATGAATACAGTGAAGAAAATTCTTTTTCTATAATTGTTTCCTTATAGAAAAGTTGGTTTCTTTTCCACCTTATACATTCCGAATTCGATCAAAATATGCTAATTTAAAACACAGAATTCTTTCAGTGTTCCTCCGGGGTTTTTGGACATGGACTGTTTCTTGAATTTAATAGTGTTCGCTTTATTTTTGTGGAAACGAAACATGTTTTGCAAGGTATAGATCATTTCTACACTCTTTCTTCAAATATTTCTCGTACATTACATATTCGTAATTTAAATTCTTTTAATAAAATCAAATGGTGGTATTCCATGATTGTGTGTGGATTAATATCACAACACTAAGGATTTGGCAATAACCTTTTTCATCTATTAAAAAACAACACTTACGGGGCAATGTTTATTGTAAGAACAACATCTTTTTCTATGANCACTTACGGGGCAATGTTTATTGTAAGAACAACATTTTTTTCTATGAATCGACATACTTTAAGCATTGTTGACGCTATTTCCATTTGAATGAGGAAATAGCGTCAATGACTTTATTTCCAAATTTTTGTTGACTTTATTTCGCTTTTAAAAAGGTAATAATATCAATTGACTTTATTTCGCACCAGGGTGGAAAATAAAGTCAATTGCCCTTATTTCCAAAAAAAAAACAAAAAACAATACCAAAAATCAACTAAAATTTAATGGGCTGCAAAACTTCATTTTAAAAATTTTTATAAAAAGTGTGAAGAGAATGTTGCAAATTTATATGGAAATTTATTGAATTTTCCCGAGTTTAGCACAAAGTTTAACAATTTTATTTTTATTTTTTTCATATATTCAGTATAAACTGTATTTGTATAAAGTTTAAAAAAGGTTCATGCATTATGAAAAATTCTCTGTGCTTTAGTTGAAATAAGTTGTTTTGTTTTCTTGGCGTACGTTGTAATGATCTCATGATCTCACGTTTTTGTCTGTCAAAATAAAATTTCACTACATCCTTTCGCACGTCGAAATGAAAGGGAAGGGAGCGAGAGACCCTCCCTAAAGTGTCCCGGTTTGGCAACAGAGATATCTGGCAGCCCTATGTATGCATAACAAAATGCATACCCGAAACAAACGCGAAAAATATCTGCCATACAACGTCGTTGAAAATTTTTCGCGATAAGCTGTTGTGAGTGATCGCCAATGGATTATTTGCATCGTTTTTCTCATTTATGAGAGGCAGACATCGGCAATGCCCGGACTTCTAATATTCGAGTGAGAGGAAGTTTCTTTGCTTTTTTCGATCGCGAATGAAAAGCAGTGCAAATTTTTTTGTCGATCGCATTCCAAATGTGAGAGATGATAAATTTGTTTGCATTTTTCACTCGCGATAAAAGAATGCAAAAATTGATTTGGAATATTATCGATCACGATAAATCTCATAAATGAATGAAAACGAATAATCATAAATGAGAATTTCCGAACCCTGGAAATATAGAGTCAGCGAATCCAAAATAAAAAACAAAAAAACGTCCGCATTGCATAAAATATATATACATATAAAAAATTAATTCCATTATGCTGGATGCGTAGGGGAACGCATTAAATGGTAAAAATGACAAAGAAGGGCATTAAAAAAGTATCGTGTCATTATGTGAAAAAAATAATCATTAAGTTCATTTCCACCTGAAATTATTTTAATTGGCATACATTTTTTGTCATTTCAATGCCTAGTGGAAATTCGACATTAAATTCCTTAAAATATAAGTTAACTTTGAAGTAAAACGTAAACTTTTTTCTCAGTTGTGTTAAAAAAACAAAACAAGGCATTAAATGAAAAAAATTGATCCACTCCGTTGGGCATTAAACACAACCCGTGCCATTGTGTTTGTTTCCACATAGCCATAGCATTTTCAAAATGGCATACATTTTTTGACATTTCGTTGCCTGGCGGAAATTTGGTTTAAGAATTTATGAAGTTTCTGTTGAATGATCATATCATTATCTCAGTATAGAAAGACCTTATCTAAAATCTTGTTTCAAATATTGAACAATGAATGTATCGCACGTTTACTAGTATAGTGGTGTAACTCAAAATTTACGTTTTTGGAGATTTTATTATGTAATTAATAAGCTTGATAAGTAGAATATGTTCAGTCCAACAGATAACCAAACTTCCCAAATATGGCGAAGATATGTGCCTTTCCATCCGTCTTTTTGTATACCAACTGTATGAAATGATAAAACTTTGATTGCGTTTTCCCACAAAATTGAAATTTTGAAATACATCGTTATATTATTAAACGTGCGGTATGTATGTTTTTAAAGTTACTTATCTATACATATAATAAAATTGTAACGGGTCGATGTCTGTACATTATAGATATTAAAGAAAAATTCATGTGGGGGGTCTTTATTAGAGCACCAGAAGCCAAATCAACCATTTTTAGAATTTTTGTCTGTCTGTCTATCTGTCTGTCTGTCTGTCTGTCTGTCTGTCTGTATGTTTGTTCGCGCATCACTCGAAAACGAATGCATGGATTTGAATGCAGTTTTCCCCGATGTGTTGCATGATGTCTAACTTAAAATATAGGATGAAAAAAAATTGGAGAGTTGCCACCTGTTTGAAAATCTGAGTTTAAGTAAATTGATAAGAAAAAATGAATTTTGCAATATGGACGTCAAAAGAAAGAAGGTGAAGAAGGCTTACAGCCAAAGATATTTTTTTAGAGTTGCCACCTGTTTAAAATTTAAATTCAATTTAATTTATAAGATAAATTGAATATTGCAATATGGGTATCAAACTGAAGGGGTTTAGGAAATTTTATTGCCGAAAATATTTTTAGTGAGGGCTGCCACCTGTTTGAAAAACTTTATTGTATTAAATTGATAAAATAAATGAAATCTAATATGGTGGGTTTTTATTAAAGCTACAGAAGCCAAATAAACAATTTTTAGAATTTTTGAATCTCTGTCTGTCTGTATATTTGTACGCGCATCAGTCGAAAACATGGAATTATATGCAGTTTTCACCGATGTATAGCTAGAGATCTAGCTTCCAATATGGAATAAAAAATTATAGAGTTGCCCCCTGTGTTTTAAATTTCAGTTTAGGTCAATTGATACGGTAAAGTTAATACTGCAATATGGCTGTCAAAAGAAAGAAATTTACAAAGGCTTACAGCTGAAAATATTTTTGT
>NW_016158366.1:130370-134385 GCF_001687245.7 Rhagoletis zephyria | reverse complement strand
ATTAAAATTTGTAAAATAAATGAAATATTGCAATACGAATATTAAACTAAAGAGGATTAAGGAAGCTTACTTTTGAAAATATTCTTGAAGCGGGTTGCCACTTATTTGAAAACTTTAATTCAGTTAAATTTATAATATAAACTAAGTGTTGCCATATGGGTATCAAACGAGAGCACTTGAGAATAATAAAATTGCAACAGGCTGATATCTGTACATAATAGATGATAAAGAAAAATTAATAGGGGGTTTATTAGATCAACAGAAGCCAAATCTAAAATTTCGGTATGTTTGTCTGTATGTTTGTAAGCGCATCACGCAAAAGCTAATGTATGGAATTAAATGCAGTTTCCACCGATGTACATATTGCTAGAGCTCTAATTGAAAATATAGAATCCATTTTTTTTTTTGTTTTAGTTTATCGTCGATCATTATTCCTAGGTATTTGAACGTATTAACTTTTTCCAGCACGTCGTTGTTATATTTAGAGTTAGCAATGGAAATTTCGCCTTGATATAACCACAAACTTATTTTTTTTTTCTGTATGGAAGGTTTTTCGCTAAAAAAAATTAAAACTTTTCGTTGTTGCTCCCAAAAAATTAAGAAATCTGAGACGTCACGTTTTACAAGTTCATACAGTTCTCTTTACAATGTATTTCACTAACCTACTAAACGGCTGCACCGACTTGGTTCATTTTTGGCAACACCTGGAAAATAAAGATTCTGACCAAAAGTTTACTCGGCTCGGGATATTCCCAAAATTCTTATACAGACTAAAATGTAAAAAACCAATATATCTCTAAAACCAATTACGCTGGGAAACTGAAACTTAGCACTGATGCATATATTGCAAATGCATTGGGTAAGGGGGCGTGGCTCCTTCCTTCCATACAAACTGAACTTCTCATATAGCTTATCTCTGGAACTGCTTTCGCCTGAAATTCTACACAGCTACATGTGTTATCAATACCGTAGTTATGGCGAAAAGTGGTAATTATTGGAAAGGCTGGAAAGATATACATTTATGTAAACGCGCAAGTATCATTCGATTGGGAACCATTTTCTCCTAGATTTCTAAATCCCATTGAGCTATTGTATTTATGTGAAAATTTTGAAGAATTTTTTTAAATGTTTCACAAAGAATGGAGCTTTGCTTTTACGAGTTTCGCTATAAGCTGTCCTATCTACATACCTATTTGCATAAAATGGTAGCCGTTTTCGTTGTTCGAAATAAACTCATAAACCACTGAATAGAGTTCCGTCAGATTGTCGGAGGTTATCTTACATACATATATGGTCCAATTACATGCTACTAGAAAACTCGCTAGGTGGTGCTGGAGTAGAGTTATTTATAAAAATCGTATTTATTAACCGATTTCGTTCAAATTTTAAATGTGAGCTATGTACCTGTATGCTGGAAAATTCTTTTGATAAAAATTTACCCGATTAGTGCCGCTGGAGTTAAGGTTGAAATTCATAACACGTATTCATTTTATGGTAAGCAATGGTTTTGCAGAAAATGAACCCAATGGATGGTACTGTATAGAATGTAAATGTATAGAAACCACGTGTGGTTGGTCTGCTTTGGACCTTTGTTTAAGTTATACGAATTTAGTTTTCAGATGTCTAAATGAAGGATGGGGTTAAGTTTTTCTGACGCCCTCATGCACGATCATGCGGTCTTGCATCTACCCAGAAATAAGTTCATAAATTTTACCACGAATTGTAAAAGTGGTGAATTAACAAGGAAAGATTACCGTAGGTATATCAATTGCATCATTTGAAAGATACTTAAGAGATCACACGACTCATTTAGCAATGTACCGGAAAACTTTTCATCCTGTGGGACAGCGAGGATTCTTGGCCCTCCAATAACAGAAAACGCACTTCTGTGCTCTTGAGTTTCCCTATAAGAACTGTTATTGGCATACGCATCGCACCAATGTTGTAGTTGCAAGATCATACAAAAAGATTACGCATGCTCGGCAGAGATCTCACAGGTGGAAATAAGACCATCGGTAAAGCTCATGAAACCGAAAGGGATTGGTATTCCATATGGTATCACAGCGTTACTATTATTGGCCTATGTGTGAGGAGGATACTGCGCCTTAGTGGTTTCAACTTAAGTCAAAAATTTTGACTTTACAGACAAATTTTGTTTTTAAACGCTCTTTTGCATTGGCCAATGCAAAAGCTCTTATTAGGCGCCGCGAAGTAAGCGGGCATTGGCTAGTGTACAATAAAAGTTTGGTCAGGTCGCGGTATTTTGTTTCTTTATAAAAATAAAGTAAAATACGTTATTTGACAAAATATATGAATCGATCTTTGGAGATTAATTTACTTTTTGACGTCTCCTTCCCCCTTCGATTATCTTTATTTCGATCTAACATCTCTAATGCTTATGCGCTTATTCTGATTATCTTTTTCGTTTTGATCTCAGTAAACAATAAAAAAATTCGTTGGCAGTTAGCATAAGAATAATGGAAAGATATTGCAAAACTATATATATCCATTAAATTTCGATATAAGAAATCTCCATTTACTGCCCTTTTTTACCCACCACCTCCCAAAGGTACATCGCTATTTTTACTTTTTTTAATAATAAAAGCACTAAAAAGTGGTCAACATCTGTGTATACCGCTATGCTTTCTAAAGACTTACAGTTAATTATTTTACATTCATTTAAACCAGCTTCAGAATATAGAAACTCAAGACATTTGAAAAAGCGTTTCAGCGAAAGTGCGAAAATCGGCCGTTTTTTACAACAAACATATGGCGCCGTTATGGCGTCGTTTCGCACAAACGCACAGCAAAGCACAAAACAAACGTTAATTTTTGCCTTTCGCATCTTCGCATCAAAGAGTGAACTGCCTTATTGATTCGAAATTTTTCTAATATATTCAAAATATGTACACAACTTCTCGAATTCCCCACACCCCTGAAAAAATCTTTGGATGGTCCAGTCTTTTTGTGATATATTGGAGTACTTACAAAAGTGTTCGTCTGTCATGCTGTAGCGTAGGGATGCCCAAATCAGCACATATGTATCGCGGGCGACTGTGCGTGCAAAACTTTGCACAGCGGTGCTTGGCAAGCGCGGATGCAAAAAGTTATCGGAAGGGGAAAGCGAAGTCAACAGAATAGTAAGATTGTATGTGTGACAGTGATGTAAAACGAGTGTGCATTGTGCCATTTTCGGCCCTTTCGGAAGCAGCCGGCACCTTGGGCACAATGGATTGATTTTCGGCAATATTTTTGCGTAACTCAATGCAACTAATAAATATTTCTTTCGGATCCGCAATTAAAAATATTTTTTTTACATTTAAACGTATGTGCTTAAACTGATAAATGATATAAACATAGAAACGCAAGCAGAAGAATCTCGCTTCCACATTCTGCATATGCGCTTAACATTTTTGTATAACAAATTTGTCGAAATTCGTTGAAGGTGTTGCACTTTTTCTTCCATACTGAAATTTGTGTACATCATTTATCATTGTCTAACAAAAACTATAAAATAAAGCTTGATTTAAAATATTGGAATAAAAAACAACAACGCTACACGCGCATTCATCCATATAACATAAAATGCGAACGTTCGTTATATGGAAGAAAGTGCGCAACACCACAAACAGAAAAATTAAAAAAATCAATGGTATTTTCTAGGCACTTCAAACTTGCAACTTATTATAGTTACTAGAATGAATGGGCTACAAACACCCAAAACATGTCTACAAATTCTAAACAAAAACTGTGAAAATTTGATGAAACTTTGTTGATTTTTTTCATTCTTTCAAGTTTCGATTTATTTGCAAGGTTTTTGTTTGACAATGAGCTACAATTTTATAAAAAAAAATATTAAAGTTATTTAAAAAAATAAAATAAATACCGGGAGACCGTGTAATTTTGTCAAAGATGAAGACAATGATGATAAAACATTAATACACTATATAAGTCAGTTCATATTAATGAACATAAAATGAGATCACTATCGATAAAATGGAAATCCTCAAGGGAA
>NW_016158366.1:95089-129354 GCF_001687245.7 Rhagoletis zephyria | reverse complement strand
AAACGGATTAAGAATCAAAGTGCTAGAAGAGATTTGAGCGTTTGGTACAAAAAGTATTTTTGATGTTGTACTTAAAATCGGCAAATTTTACTTTTGTACTTTTTAAAATTAATTGTACTGAAAAAAGTATAATTGTACTTAAAATACCTACACTGTTTCACTGGCGTGACAAAGTACTTGCTGCAGCGATGCCAGATTTGAGCGTACCCAATTTTTTACCGATAATAACTCATGCTCTGTGTTCGTATAGAATAGTAGCTTATGTCGGAAGACTGGCTTTAGTATAATGAACCATTCGCAGCATACGATTGCGAAAGACTCACTCGCGCCGAGTCGTTGAAGAACTCTTGGAAAATAAACGTAAAAGAGGCAGTTGGGAAGCTAGCAAGTCAATATTCGTATAAAGTCTCATAAAAAAATTACCTGTGGTTTAAAGAATATAGGAAATGGGACATTTTACTAAAGCCAGCCTCCCGACATAAGCTACTATTTCATACGAACACAAATATATTCGTCTACAAATAATGTTGATTATTTTAATTAAGTCCTAAGAACCAAAAATCAATCCCCTCGCCAATTAGAACTTTTGCTTTAGAAGAAAAATATACATAGCACATTTACTCAATACTTGGTCTGGCATCACTGTTTGAGCATTGATGTGCTCAGCTCACTGTTGCCAAGGTCGTGCATTTTGCACTAAATTTAGTGCTTTTGGGAAACCAAAGAGCCAAAATAATTGGTTTCAATTCTTGGTGCGTTATTTAGTGATGCTTTCCTAATTTAAGCACATCGAATGCATACGTACATATGTATATATGTATATACTATACACTAATATTCTACATAAGATGGAATTCATTTACTGAATAAAATGTGAGGAATAGGTAAATTAAATATGTTTTGAGTTGTTATAAATGTATTGAAATTAATTTATTAATAAAAACGTGANATGATAATAAAAACTTGGCGCTTTTGTTTTGGAAAAATTGGCTTTTTCTGGTGGCCTAATGCCACACTGGCTCAGTTGTCGCAAAAGTACACACACATACACGCATTTTTACTTGAAAAGAAGTATGTAGTGGTTAATATGTATACATTACCATCTCCGTACAGCTCACTTCACCTCGCATAGCTCACTCGCGTGCTCGCAGTTTGCCCGCGACGTCGACTGCGTGCACCTCTGCTGTGCATCCCTACTGTAGCGGACCAACTCGTGTATCTGGACCAGCTTATTGTTACACTATCACTGTTCGTGTTTTAACGAACTGTGATTGAATTTGATCAGTTGAAAGCACATTTGCATGTCTGGCTGTAGCTGAACGTGTAGAGATGCTCGCTGTTATTTGTTAGCTCCCAGCATATTCGGGTTCGAATGCCGTCAGAGGCAACATGTAATTTTTGTTTTTGGTTTTTATTAATTTCGAAAAAGCATCTGAGAAGTGAAGAAAAAACCGTGTACAAACAAAAAAAATATAGCGACAATGCCATTGTTAATATGTTGGAGTAGTTTTGTGGTACTCTGATGTAATGCAGAGATGGAGTATATGGTCCTGCCCTAGAACATCGCAATGTTAATTGGACCATATTTTTTATATGAATTGTGGTTAATTTTGGAGTACTCCTTGGCCCTTATGGTGTACTCTTTACATGCATGCATGGAGTAGTCGCGATTTTCGCAGGGACGTTTTCCTAACTTCAATCACTTCACATGTTTCCAGATTACTTTCTGTAGATATAACTCAAAAACTTGCTATTAAAATTAATTTCAAGTGAATGAGCTGTTTCTTGTTTATCCATTACTCACTAAATTTTATTGCTTGGTATGATACTTATGCAAAAAATCCCGTTTTTCGACAGAAAATCCCATTCGCCTTTTTAGTCCCGAAATCCCGCAAACTGGCAACACTGGTACGTGCACTTCTTTCGGGCGTAGGACGGGTGGTATTGAAAATGGGTAAAATCTCATCCCTACCTCCCATATAACTACTGAAAATTATTCACTCAAAATTGATATTTACAATAATTTTTAGACGAAAAATAAGAATATTATAAATTTTGGAAAATGGGCGTAGCCACGCCTACTTATGGTTACATGTGTATATCTTGGTAACCGCTGCACCAATTTCTTCCAAACTTGACACAGTTGTTAGCCTTGCCGTATACCAAACGGCCGAAAATTTTTAAAATCGGGCAATAACCACGTCCACATCCCATATAACGGTAGTTTGGAGAAATACGAAATCTACGATAAAGCAGCTAATATTAAAGCTAATTTATTCAAAATTGATGCTTGCGAAAATTCTTTACCAAGAAATACGTTTATAATAAAGTTTTGGAAAATGGGCTTGGCACCGCCCACTAATGATCACATATATGTATCTCGGTAACCGTTCTACGAATTTGTACCAAACTCAGTATGGTTATTCTGCTTGTCAAATAACAGGAAACGATTGAAGATTATTGAAATCCGAATAAAATTGAGGCCGATTTTCATATAACGGTAAATTTCAGAAATGCTTGTAAGTTTAATATTTCGAAATTTAAGAACGCTAATTTACTCAAAATTGATACACCCCGGCTTACCATGTAGCGGTAGCTTTCGGAAGGGTGAAAATCATTTATTTAATACTTGCGCCCGGTGTTTAATGTTCGGCTCCGCCCGAACTTAGACTTTCTTACTTGTTTTTTTTTTTTTATAAAATATGTAACAAACATGGAATCCGTACAAGAAAAAACGGAAAAAATATCCAAAAATCGAATCCTAAAGACGTTTTCTTATAAAAAAAAACTGTCCAAAACGGATCCGGTTGAAAAATAGTTGCAAAGTAATGCACTGGGCGACAATTGCCACCGGGAATGACATCGCCGTGTAAAACTGGACAGTTGAAAGCATTGCTTGGGTATTGAGCTTTAACTAGTACTATCGGCAAAGGGTCTAGTGCTACGCTAGTTCTGAGCTGGTCAGATTTTCTGCAGGGAAGCCAAACCAAGTGGAAGCGATCAGCGATTGTGAAAGATATTCATGTCACTAGTTCACAAGCAAGCCAAGCAGGGCTGCCAACTATACGTAGCTATGAATTGCCATATTGAGGATAAAAAGTGCCAAAAAGTGCCAAAATGTGCCAAATAGAAAAATAAAAGTGCCAAAAAGATGTCATTCTTTTTTAGTTCTACCCATTTAGCACAAAAATTAGAAACACATTCCTAAAACCAAAGTAAAATAAAACAGTTGTATACACTAAAGACATTAGAAAATTTTAGATGACAAAAGGAAGTACTCGCAAAGGATTTCCCAAAAATGTACTGAAATATTACTATTTTTCAAAAGTTCCATTTGAAGTAAAATAGCGCCAAAAATGGCACGGTTTGTACCAAGTTGACAGTCCTGAAGCCAAGCAATTGAGAGAGAGTCAAATTTTTTAGTGAGAACAAGTTTGAGTGAACAATGGAATGAGTCATGAGCAGAGGTGGGCACTACCACATACAACCCTCCAGTACTGCTGGAGTCAATCGCTACTTTTGAACCGCTACTGCACCGACTCCTAGGTAAGTAGCTACTCTATTAACCCGTGGTATTGCACATGGTAGTGCAGAGTCGAACCAGTCGTCAGCAGAATAGCGAAAAACTGCGACAGAGGGCGCCCATAAATCACGCAAGTGACTACTTTAGTAACTCCCGGTAGTGTAGAGAGAGCCGATGGTGACTACCGCCTAGGACATTGCCTTCTAAAAGAAGTAATCGATCAAATACACTGCAAGTAGTCGGTCGACAATTGACGGTGTTTATCAGATAGCTACCGATTCAGCAGTCCTGTAGTCACTCCCCCGTACTGCAGGGAAGCGTTCGCTAAAAGTGAGAATGTGTTAGTGTGCCTAATTCCCCTCCAGTACTGCCCCTCCAGTACTGGCGGAGTTAATCGCTACTTTTGAACCGCTACTGCACCGACTCCTAAGTAAGTAGCTACTCTATTAAGCCGTGGTAGTGCACAGGGTAGTGCAAAGTCAAACCAGTCGGAAGCAGAATAGCGAAAAACTACGACAGAGGTCGCCCATAATTCACCTAAGTGACTACTTTAGCAACTCATAGTAGTGCAGAGAGAGCCGATGGTGACTACCGCCTAGGACATTGCCTTGTAGACAAAGCTACGATTCATCAGCCCGTACTGCAGGGGCTGGAGTCAATCGCTACTTTTGAACCGCGACTGCACCGACTCCTAGGTAAGTAGCTACTCTATTAGCCCGTGGTAGTGCACATGGTAGTGCAGAGTCGAACCAGATAGCGAAAAACTACGACAGAGGGTGCCCATAAAATACGCAAGTGACTACTTTAGTAACTCCCGGTAGTGCAGAGAGAGCCGATGGTGACTACCGCCTAGGACATTGCCTTGTAAAAGTAATCGATGAAATACACTGCAAGTAGTCGGTCGGTAATTGACGGAGTTTATCACGTAGCTACCGATTCAGCAGTCCTTTAGTCGCTCCCCCGTACTGCAGGGTCCATTTGCATGCTGCCGCGATCTCATAGTTACGCTCTTGCTTGTATACGTACACGTGGTGGTTATGCTCTTTGAGCGTTTGCTCGTTCTCTGCCCATCAGTGTGACCAGGTTAGCCTTTTCGAAGCTAGATTTAGCATTTTATTGTATGCCATAGCCTCAGAAATTTAAATCAGACTTCGTGGCTTTTTTCTAGAATTTTTTTAAATTAAAATCTTCATAATAAAATTCGAACCGGAACTATAAAAATAAGTACCTAAGCTTCCTAAAAAGCTTCAATATTTCTAAAACCAGTATTCACCGTTGAAATACTACAATAAAAGGTTCCTTGAGAAAATAGTGTCTCCGCTACTAAGAATTTTGTTTTAAAACGTATTTTTGCAATTTGATTTTTGGCGTACTACTTGTGTACTATGATGTAGAAAATATTCAAATTTTTGCATTTTGCTTATCCTAAACGACTTTTGGTATATTTTTAAGTTATGAGCCGTTATTGGCCTGATACAGGCTATTCTGTGTTTTGACGAGAATTATTTAAGATTTTCGGACCTTATCGAGAAATAATGGACAAAGCAAAAAACAGAGATGAATTCGATATGATGAAAACTATGAACTAAAACGTAATCGCGAACATCCAGCAATGGATACGCAGCTGAAGAAGAAGAGAATCGAGTTTCTAAGGAATTAACATACTGACTTCTTTTTAACTTCAACCTTCATAGCGTATAACTTTTTCTAACCTTTTTTAAAAACGAATTTAGCTTCGCTTTTTGCGATCATGTGGTCACACTGATGCCCATGTCATGAGCATGAGAGCATATTCATAAGCTGAGCTATTCACGGCCAAACAGGTGCGCACTACCACAAGCAAAGGCCAAAGGCATTCGTAGCGATAGTGCGACGCAGAACACAAAAAAGGGTGAACAACAGCAACACTTCAAAGACGGGTCATCGCGCGAGTGAGTGTCGCAAAAAAGCGACAGCGCAACCAGATCATCGTAGAAAAGAGCAGGCAAATTGTTTGTTGCATATCTGCACCGTTGAGCAAAGCAAAAATACATGGTGAAGTAAACAATGTAAATCTTCAAATGCGAGATGTTTTGCCCACGGTGCAAATGAATTTTGTGATAAAGACCAAAAATGGCAAAATAGTGTTACGTGCAATACAAGAAGGAAATTTTTGTTTGTACACAGACAATTCTGAGAACAGTGCGGTTCATATGGTAATGGACTCAAACGCGAAATTGTGGCATGACAGGTATGGGCACTTAAACTTTCAAAGTTTAAAGATGCTATGGACGAAAAAGCTAGTGGAAGGCATGAATATTGAAAATGTGCCTACGAACATGAACTGTGACACGTGCAATCAAGCAATGTGATTTACCATTTCCAAACAAAGCTAAACATATGGTAAAAAGTGACTTTAATTTGGTGCTCAGCGATGTTTGGGGGCCAACGAAATCAGACTAGCATACAAACATAAAATAACATAACAACTTTTATTGAAAATAAGATCAGAACTGCTAAAATACGTCTATTGGGGTATTCACAACGGTATCGTAAGTGTCGTATTGTTGTATGTCGTAAACTTTAAACACCTAAAAAATATATTAAGAGGGTTCGCAAAGTACTATCAAAGTCATATGATGAATTTTCGCAGTGTTAAATAAATAAAGTGTTGATAGTTGGTTGTGGTTTAAGTTCTCTAAACATTTATTTAAGCTTTTAAAGTATACGAGATGAAACAATCCGACACTTATGACACCGTTGTGAATCCCCATATATTTCTGTTAAAGAACAAAAGTTTATCAACGATTTTTAGTTTTAAGCAGCATCTGCGCTCTGAAATTATTTGCCCTGCTTTGCTAAATATCCTTTCCGACATCAAAATATAAAGTAGGTACCGCCGGCTTTTAGTGAAAGCTATCGATAGTGCTTACAAGACCATCGATGTTTTCGATATTCAAAACCATCGATACTATCGATAGCGCCATCGATAGTTCTCCAGCTCTACCGTAAAGCATCGGTGAAGCATCTACGTGCTTTCGGTTCGCGTGCATTTGCCTTAGACAAAAACAGAACGGGCAAGTTCGAGGCAAAAGGAAAATAATATATTTTCGTCGGTTACTCAGCAACAGCAAATGCTTATTGCTTATACGACCGAGAAAAGCGTTGAGTGATAGAGCGCAGGGATGTCAAATTTGTAGAAGAATTTGTCTTGAGTCACATACGTCTTCAGAAGAAGAGTTGCAAACCTCCATACAAGCTGAACATGACGCTGAGCAGGGTGTTGAGCGTAGGTCTATTTGCGAAGAAATACAGAACGAATGTGACAACTCTGACGAAGAGGAGGAGGAGTTTGTCAGCGCGAGCGATGGTAATGAAGATATTGTTGAACGTCGCGGTCCAGAGCGATACACACTCATGAACCAAAAAGACAAGATCACGACAGCAGAAGAGTGGCCCGTTATAATCGCGCTTATAAAAAAAGTAGGGCGATTTTGCCATAAGCCGTTTGTTTACATTTGTTCGTTGTTTACAATTTGGTGGTGGCTTTTTACTGCAATTTTCTTAATTTTCGCTTGTGACAACGTGTGCACACATAAGGTAAAGAATAATTTAACATAACGACATGATTTATAGGAGAATTTGCATAATAAAAATGATTATTCATGCGTTCAACAATTACGCGTTTTTTTTTTGTTCTCTTCGTTGTTTACTTCTTACAACAAAGATGGCGTCGAGATTTCAACAGCTAGAAAATAACTTTTTTCTTTCTTTCCTTAAGGCGTGATCTTGTGTCTTTCGTTCATGAGACTCACTTCTATGTACGGGCCAACCAGGCAGGCCCAAAAGAGTATACAACGTGGTAAATAATCTGAAGTCTTTAGATGGCATTGAAACGCCACAAAAGGTAACAGAAACATTGCAGGGCCAATATGCACAAAATGGGCAAGTGTCAATGCGGTCGGAGTACAATTGGTTGGTTGATTTGCCTGCTGGTGCAAAAGCAAATGGGTATATAAAATTAAAAGAAACAAATATTGTGAAATCGAAAGATTAAAGTCCAGATTGGTCGCAAAAGGCTGCGGACAACATGTGGCCGTTAACTTGTGATGTGCGTTATCCCACGTCTTTAGTTGCTGGGTGTACCTTCAATAAATTATACCTGCTGCTTACACGCGGAGCCCTGTTTTCTCCGCCGGCGCTGGTGCCGTAATGGGTAGTGCTGCTTCCTTACTTCGCGCGGAGCAATGCCAACAAGTCGCAGAACAATATATTTATAAAAATAAACTAAACTTTTTGGTTGAAAGGTACGCGGGCGAGTGCCGCCAATTTATTTTCTACTTTTTGACTTAAGCCTAGCAGCTGACATTCTAATATCGTAAATTCTTAATAGTAGTAGATTAGTTTTAAGGCAAATTCATATAAGCTGATTTTTAGTAATATGTAGGGTTGCAAAATTGTATGCTTTGATCGCATTACATCACCCTCCTTTGGAAAAAGAAGAATTTGGCAAAGTTATCAGTTTTGCCAGATTCTTGTACCCAAAAGTTATAATTACAATTAAATTGTTTTGAAGGAACGAATTTGAGGAATGATTAAGGGATATTCCTCCTTCTTTCATTCGTTCGTTCATAGCAATTTAATTTATGGAAAATATTTAAATAAAAGTTATGGTATTTACTAAATTATTATTACTTATTTTATTTATTAAACTATTATGTAGTTGTATAAAGATAAGTATGATATTTTGTAGGTAGCTTATGATTATTAACTATGACTTATGAGTCTATTTAATTCAAATTTACATAAACATATATGATGTCGAAGGCTGAGGTATGCTCAGCCGCTCCAGAGTCCAGCCTAGGTCTCACTAACCCCCACCAAATAAAACAATGATTTGTGTATTAAGTCGAACACACCCACACACACACGCGGCTATTTAGAATACCGGAAACTTGTCGTGCAGGGGAGAGAGGGAGATGAAAAGAAAGAGTCGGTAGTCGGTGTCGGAGATTATTCGGCAGGTATTTGTACGGTGACGGGAGCGCCACTGGCATAGTTGCCAACTTGGTGCCTTAAGCACTAGATTTAGTGCTTTTTGAAAATTAAAACGCCTAAAAAAATTATTTAGTGCCTAGTGCCCTTTTTAGTGCTTTTTTTCTGAACTAAAATTACTTCGATATAGTTAAGACCTGAAATAATTTTTAAATATTTAAAGCTGTGGCAGTGTGTGAATTGACAAAAATCTACAAATTTAAATGCACTTAAATACAACCATGATTGATAAAAAGCTGACCTTGCAAACCCACCTTGTTCAATTCTATTCGCCTTGAAAATGCTAGTAGATATGCGAGTAAGTTAAATATTTCTTTTTTTCTCTTCAAATTATTTTTAAAAATTTTTATTTTTGTACCACCCGAGTAAAACACATCGTTTCTTGGTGCTGAATCCAAATCTGGCCGCACAATTGCTCTAGCACAAGAATTTTGAGATATCCTAACCTCAAAGTGCCAAAATCACGGTTTTTGGCGATATTTGAGGGTATATAATGAACACATACATTTTTTTGCTCATTTCTACTTAGGGAATGATTTTCGTTGGTTGGGATTCGATTTTTCTTTCTTGAGATATATCAGTTTTAATGTGCAGTACTTCGGTATTACGTCGTAAGCATGAGTCATTATAACATTATAACATTATAACAATCGTTATGAGCGAAAAAGGTTTGTTTATTGATTTATGTATGCAAACTTGTAAATATTGTTAACTTTTTGTTTTTGTTAAATACATACAAACATTTATGAAAAAAGCATTCATTGATTCAAAACCATTTGGTGCTTTTAGTGTGGCAAAACGCTTTTTTTCCAAGTTTTTGGTGCTTTTTGAAAATCAAAAGTTGGCAACACTGGCTACTGGTGACAGCAAGATTGGCAGTGGTACGCGTCAGTCGTAGCGAAGAGCGTGGCAATGAGAGCAGTCGCGGTGGTTGTGACGGCGACGGCGATGGCTGCGACAGCAGCCTGCAGTTTCCTTGCTGTGGTGGTGGCGGCCTTAGCGGTGACGTTGGCAGTGGCCCATATAATGATGAGGGCGGCAGCGACCTCCCGCAGTGGTGTTGTATGCGGCCCTGATTGTGGCGAAGGGCGAATGCGGCCCTTTTTGACTACGACGGTGACAACGGTCCTGGACGACGATGGTTGACGTTCGCAGTAGCGATTACCGTACTCATGACGGGTAGTAGCGGCGGCCTGAGGCGACGATAATTGCGGCGGCCCCAGTGACGAAGACAATAGCAGCGGGCCCTCATGATGGCGGGAGGCCCACGGTTGTAGCTTCGGCCTTGGGGCGGCGGTGAAGGTAGCGGCCCCGGTGATAAGAGTAGCGGTACGGGCTCTAGCGGTGGGGAGGATTATTGCGGCGGCCCTGAATGGCAGCGAGTACGATTAGCGGTCCTCGGTAATGTTTGCGGGCGGTCCTCGGTAGCTATCTCGGCCTTAGGGCGGCATCGGTTTTGGCGCTCCAGATTGGTGACCTACGGACAACTGATCATTGGTGCGGTCCCCGAGGGCGTCGAAAGGTTGCCCAGTCCCCCGTATGTATTCGTGGCCACTAGGCGCTGCGGGGGTGGTTCGCCCCCTTCAACGCCCGCTAGCCGCGCGATATCGTAAGCCGGCAGGGGTGCTCGGAATTGGGCAAGCCCAAACGGGGCACGCCCCCTGTCTGCTTGAGACCGTGTCCAAAAATGGGTCTAGCCCATAATGGTTTCGGAGTGTTCCCCCCTTGCAGCCCCCTTCAACCAATCAGTCTTCCTCCGAGGAGGAAAGCCAAGAGCGCCCCAAATAGGCCCGAAGCCCTGGATACGCTCCGTGCTTACCTACGGACAACTGATGCAGGTTGAGTTCATGTTGGCAGCCTCAGCTCCAGCTTTGTATGAGCTGTTTGAGAAGTGAGTGGGCTTATTCCGCATTTTGTGTTTTGTGTAGCGAATTTATTCCATATTTTAATGCGCATGGTTGTCCAAGTTGGTGATTGCGAAATTTGTACGCGCTTGCCATGCCAGCTTCGTGTATACGTATGTATGTACATAGGGGTATGTGTGTATGTGTGTATGTATGTTTATATAGTTGTACCTATGTGCAGTTGTAAGGCGCATGCTAGGGTGATGTTATTGTAGCGTAGGCAAAGCTACCTACGTTACATATATTTTTAATTGCCTATGGAAAAATGTAAATTGAAGTTTCTTTTGATAGTGTTTGTACAAAAATGTTTAAAGTTTGATTTTAACAATGCATGAAAAATGCTTTTTGTTTGAATAAACTAGTTTCATATTTTGTAAAAAAATTCTTTGCATACAATTTTATGGAAAAATATATTATAAATACTTATAAAAATGTTTTGTTTTTTTTTTTCTTCTTGAGAGCTAGTTTTCACAATGAAAATTTATACATTTGAAATTATAATTCTTTTGTTTTTATACAATTTTTATTTTTGTTGATGGTAATAAAAGAAAAATTAAAAGTAATTATACATACATATATACATATATACATATACATACAAGAAAATATTGATTTTTTTATTTTTGTGCACTTTTTTTCTTTGTTATTTACTTCATCAAAAATTTTTACGCTTACACCGTCAATTTTTGTCATAACGTATGGCCCTTGGTATATGTTTTCATGCTAATTGCGTGGTTCTTTTTGAACAAGAACCCGTTAACGCTAATAGAAAACGGACGCGCCGTTTTATCATATATTAGTTTATTTCGAATTTTTTGTTTGTTAATTAATTTTTTAACAATTTGGTGCGACTTTCGCATCCTATATTTAACTACTTTCGCGTAATTTTCTACATTATAAATCGGGTCAATTTTATCTTGAGGCACTGTGGCCTTTTTCTCAAATACTAATTCAAAAGGGGAAAATTTACTATCGAAAACTGTGTTAGTTGTTGTGTTGTGTAAAAATGTTAAATATTTTAAATAAACATCCCAATCAGAAAATCTTTCATTTAAATAAGCGCGTATATATTCATTAAAGACTGTGGTTACGTTCGATAGTACCCTTTGTTTCATGATGGCGTGCGGTTGAAAAATCGTGTTTAACCTTTAAAAGTTTGGTTAATTCGGAAAAAATTTCATTTTTGAATTCAGTGCCTAAATCAGATTTAATGGAATTCATTACACCGCAAGTTAAGACAAAGCTTTCAAAAATGGCAGATGCAATCGTTTTACCGCTTTTATCTGGCACAGGTAGCGGTCGTAATGTATCGATTACAATACTATTAAATGGTTTGCAAGGTGTTGGCGTTAAAACAAGATTTTCCTTGTTTTTAAGTTTAACCTTGTCTAATAGACATTTTCAACAGTTTTTAACAAACTTGGATACATCACGGGTCATATGTTTTCAGTGATATTTTGTACGTAATTTTGCATAAAGTTTTTTGATTCCGCAGTATCCGCCTGTTATCTGGTCATTATGATAAATGGTCATTAGTGTTAACTTTTTATCATCGTCAGTTACTGTTTCTATCGGTTCTGCTAAGATATGAATGGAGAAATGATTGAAAAATATATCATCTGTTGGCCATTCTACTTTCTTAATGTTGCGATTGCCGGCTTCAGCATCAAGCCTCAAAAGTAACTTGTCTAAACAAGTTGTTTCGTTAACATTCGCAAAATTAAGTAATTCTTGTTTCTTGTATTTTAAATGTGCACATATTTGAATATTAGAAGTTTTGTTATTTTTATAGTATACAAAATGCGATACTATTCGAGGTATATTTTTAAAAAAATTATATGAAAATTTATCGTAAACTTGTACTGTAGGGCTGTCCGTGCAGTTGTTTTCTTTCTGTATTTCCATCGTTTTTGTCATTGATCGCGTTTTCATAGCTAAAACATGTTTTGTCGAGTCTTTTAGTTCGTTAAGGGTAATGCGTGAAGGTGCGTCTGCTCCAACGTTTGATTTACCTCTTATGTACTCAATTGTGAAGTCGTATTGCGACAGTTCTAGCCGTATTCTAGCAAGTTTTGAAGACGGGTCCTTCATGTTAAAAAGATAAACTAAAGGTCGATGGTCAGACTTCACCTTAAAGTGAGTGCCGTAAACATAAGATCGGAACTTCTTGATCGCGAAACTTATAGCTAAAAGTTTAAGCTCTATGATTGGTTTATTTCGTTCTGCTTTGTTGAAAGATTTAGAAGCGAAACATATTGGTAAATCATTGCCATTATGGTTTTGGCTTAATAGAGCACCGCACCCGTTTTCTGAAGCATCTACAGTTATTAAAAATTCTTTAGTGAAATCAGGATATTGTAAAAGTTTAGGAGACATTAAGGCTGAGTTTAAGTCTTCAAATGCAGTTTCACAAGCGTTGTCCCATAAGAATTCGAAATTTTTTCGACTCAGTATTTTAAAGGTGCTGCCAACGACGCAAAAATAGGTATGAAGCGTCTATAATAATTTGCAAACGCAACGAAACGACGAACAGCGTCTTAACCTGAAGGTTATGAGGTGGCTTTTGTCAAAGGCTGAGGTGAACTCAGTCCGGCGAAGGTCCCACTAACCCCCACCAAATAAAACACACTATTTTCGTGTATTTACTTCGAACACACACACACACACGGCGCTACGACTAGAGTGCTAGCAACCTTATGTCCAAAGAGAGGGAGAGCGAGAGAGAGAGGTGACGTTCGTTGTGGTCGTGCGGTCGGGTCGGAGCGGATGATGGCGGGAGCGCTAGCAGCACGGCGGGTGATTCTCAACAACTGTTGAGCAACGGTTGGGCAGCGGCGGCGGCACAGCGGGTGACTCTCGGCAACAGCGGAGCAACGGTTGAGCAACGGTGGGAGCGCTAGCAGCACGGCGGGTGATTCTCAACAACTGTTGAGCAACGGTTGGGGAGCGCTGCGACGGATGATATGCGGCAGCGGGTGACTTCTAACAGCAACTGGCCCTCGGCAACCGGTGGAGCGAAACGACCTAGCAAGACTCACTCCAAGCACTGCCATTCCCCTAATCGCCCTCTACAAAAGTAGGGGCTGAAACGGGTCGGCAGTGTCGGAGGCTCAACCAGCCGGCGACCAATTAGGATGCCTAAAAGGCGTGCAATCCTGGTCTGCCGGCGGGTTGAGTCGTACTTGGTTTTGGCTTGGCCAGTCGGTGACACATTGGTGCGCCCGCAGGCACACCAGCTGATCGACCTATTGGTTACGCCGAGCTTGGCTTGGCTGGCCGGCAAGACATTAATGCGCAAGCACACCACTAGCTCATCGACCAGTCAATTCAGCTACTCAGCTAGCAAGACTGACCTGACTGCGCACTTGTTAAGCCTTTTATACCTGTTGCGCTGCATGCTTGTTGAGAATTCGTCGTGTGCCGTCCCGATTTATGCAGTGTGGTGAGCGAAGTGGTTGGTGAGTTATTCGGGCATGCTGCTGGTGTGCTGCTAGCAGTGCTCACTTGGTGTGGTGTGTATGTACAATGGTGTGTGTATGTACGTCGCTGTATGTATGTCTGTATTTACATGTACGGTGGAGTATGTATGTACAATGTTGTATGTATGTGCGGTGCAGTATGTATGTACAATATTGTATGTATGTACGATGCTGTATGTTATTGTATCGTAGCGGATATGCTACGTTACAAGGTTTTGTATACTTTTTGATTGCAGAATTTGGTGCTAAATTTAGACCGAACGGTAAAACTTTCCAGCGAAAAGCTCCCTTGTCAGTGCTGAAGGATGTTATGTCGCGAGAATTTTTATGTAATAGAATTTGATGGAAACCGGAAAACAGATCTAAAGTCGAAAAGTATTTTGCTCGACCAAGGTTATCTAAGACATGGTCTACGCGCGCTAGTGGAAATTTGTCAGCGATAAGCTTTTTTTTAACTGCCCTGAAGTCAACGCACATGCGGTACGATTTTTGGCCTGATGGATCTTTTTTATACCATGTCCCCACTGGAGCTAACCACGTAGTTATGGCTAATGAGTTGGTTATCCCGATAACTCACTTGATTTAGCGTAGTTTCGCCATATAATAATGACAGTACTCAACCATTTCACTGAGATGGTTAAAAGCTAACCAACTCGAAATCAAGTCGAAAGTCTGATACAACCCTGTGTTTCCCCGCCATCTGTGGGCCATTAGCGTTAAAATGTAAAAAATTCGTCCCCTACTAGTGTTTGGACTTCACTAAGATCAGATAAAATTACTCCGGTTTTTGAAAAAATTTTAAATCTACTCTACTCCGCTTGACTTCAAAACTGTTCCGTTGTTATACATCCCATAGAACGGTAATTTTCAGAAAACCGAAAACTGCGATATTTTAGTAACTACTGGAGATTATTCACTCGAAATTGATATTTACAATAAGTTTTAGACGAAAAATAAGAATATTATAAATTTTCGGAAAATGGGTGTAGCCACGCCCACTTATGGTTACATGTGTATATCTTGGTAACCGCAGTACCGATTTCTTCCAAACTTGGCACAGTTGTTGGCCTTTGCACAACATACCAAACGGCCGAAAATTTTTACAAGCGGACAATAACCACGCCCACATCCCATATAACGGTAATTTAGAGAAATACGAAAACTGCGATATTTTAGTAACTACTGGAGATTATTAACTCAAAATTGACATTTACAATAAGTTTTAGACAAAAAATAAGAATATTATAAATTTTCGGAAAATGGGCGTAGCCACGCCCACTTATGGTTACATATGTATATCTTGGTAACCGCTGTACCAATTTCTTCCAAACTTGACACAGTTGTTGGCCTTCACACAACATACTAAATGGCCGAAAATTTTTAAAATCGGACAATAACCACGATCACATCCCATATAACGGTAATTTAGAGAAATACAAAATCTTCGATAAATCAGTAAATATTAAAGCTAATTTATTCAAAATTGATGCTTGCAACAATTTCTTAACGAAGAAATACGTTTGTGATAAAATTTTGGAAAATGGGCGTGGCACCGCCCACTTCTGATCACATATATATATCTCGGTAACCGTTCTACCAATTTGTACCAAACTCGGTATGGTTATTGTGCTTGCCACATAAAAGCAAAACGTTGAAAATTATTGAAAGCGGACTACCATGTAGCGGTAGCTTTCGGTAAGGTGAAAAACACATATTTAATACGTGCGCCGGGTATTTAATGCTCGGCCCCGCCCGAACTTAGACTTTCTTACTTGTTTTTTCATATGTTATGTTATGCCCCTCTTGGGGCCGTTTTTTGAGTGTTCACCACGGGTTTCANCGGCCGAAAATTTTTACAAGCGGACAATAACCACGCCCACATCCCATATAACGGTAATTTAGAGAAATACGAAAACTGCGATATTTTAGTAACTACTGGAGATTATTAACTCAAAATTGACATTTACAATAAGTTTTAGACAAAAAATAAGAATATTATAAATTTTCGGAAAATGGGCGTAGCCACGCCCACTTATGGTTACATATGTATATCTTGGTAACCGCTGTACCAATTTCTTCCAAACTTGACACAGTTGTTGGCCTTCACACAACATACTAAATGGCCGAAAATTTTTAAAATCGGACAATAACCACGATCACATCCCATATAACGGTAATTTAGAGAAATACAAAATCTTCGATAAATCAGTAAATATTAAAGCTAATTTATTCAAAATTGATGCTTGCAACAATTTCTTAACGAAGAAATACGTTTGTGATAAAATTTTGGAAAATGGGCGTGGCACCGCCCACTTCTGATCACATATATATATCTCGGTAACCGTTCTACCAATTTGTACCAAACTCGGTATGGTTATTGTGCTTGCCACATAAAAGCAAAACGTTGAAAATTATTGAAAGCGGACTACCATGTAGCGGTAGCTTTCGGTAAGGTGAAAAACACATATTTAATACGTGCGCCGGGTATTTAATGCTCGGCCCCGCCCGAACTTAGACTTTCTTACTTGTTTTTTCATATGTTATGTTATGCCCCTCTTGGGGCCGTTTTTTGAGTGTTCACCACGGGTTTCAGTAAAAAAATTGAAAGTTAGCCTAATTTCACTGTTAAAAAGTAACTCATTCATAGCAATGCGCCAATAAAGTAACTTCGTTATTTTTTGATGGATGTATGGCTTAAGTTGTTAAAAAATATATGTAGAATTAAATTTATATAAAGTAGAAAAATTTAAATTTTAAAAAATTAAGTGTTAGATACGTTCTACTTTATAGAAAATGCTAAAAATTACCTAAATATGTAGCATATTATCCTTACATTGCCTCGCGTTCTTATTTTTGCATGAATAGAAAATATTTAAGTCAAACAATTAATGTTAGAAACGAAAATAAAAAAATAAATCTAGTACGAAAAATTTTTTTGCTCCGATTTTTGCAGTGATTTAGTCCAGAATCGAGTTTTTGAGGTCCCAACACTGTTCTTTACATTTTTACTGTTTTATAAACCTCAAACCGCAGTGTGGACAGCAATAGTTAGTGATGTGGTTAAGTTCGATTTGAGATGGTTAACTTTTTGGTGGGGACATGGTATTAGGTACTAAAATGAATGGACTGTTATAATTAGAGGAGCTTGGTTCGATTAAATCATTTCGCAGTAAAGTATCGACTTATCTATTTATTTCTTCGCGTTGTGAGTACGGCAGACGATAGTTTTTGATATAAACGGGAGTCTTGTCATTCAGTCTGAGTTTCTTTTCATAAAAGTTATTGAGTGTCATTAGGTCTGTGTTTAAGGCAAATACATCGGCGTATTGTAAACATAATTCGAGCAATTTGTTTTTAGCATATTTTGGCATTTGTTTTTGTAAAATTGACTTTAGGTCCTCTAAACGTTTTGTGTCTTTGGAAGTTTCGTTTGTTTTGTAGACATTATAATTACTGATATCCTCAGCTTTGATGTTATAGTTTCGAACGTAGTTTACCTCGTCCGTAGTATTTATTACTTTTAAAATTGGGTTTTTAGTGTCAACGACACATTTTGATGTAAAAACACCCGAACAAACCTCGTGAGAGTCTACAAAAACAGGGTTGTTGGAATGAGTCAATTTAAATAAACGAAAAACTTGTCATCTTGGAGGAATTACTAAAGTGTCGGTATTTGAACCATGCGAAATTGCTATTTTAGTGCTTTCTGTCCCAATGCCGATAGTTATAATGTCATTTACGTAGTTAATAATACATCTGTTCGTTTTTAAAAAGTCCTTGCCTAGTATGTCGTCAGAAGGTATATTAAAACTGTCAACAACGTGAAGAGTATCTGGAATAAAAAAATTTGATACAACCAAGTTCGTACTTACAGTTCCCAATGTTGAAACCGTTTCAGTTGTTACACCAGTGATGTCAATGGTATTGCTACTCTTAATTGCGGAATTTCTTGCTACACTGGAAATATTGATTAATGAGATGTCTGCTTGTGAATCTACGAGAAACGAGCATAATTTGTAAGAATCGGTACAATTTAATTCAATAAAATCAGAATAGTTGAGGTTCAAGCAGTGAATTAATTTTTCTGGGGTAATTGGTAGTGTTCGCTCCTGAGGGGCATCGGCGTTTAAAAATCGAATATTAGATGTATTTCTCGAATTCGAACGAGAAGAGCTGTTTCTGTTGCTAGCCGAACGATTGCTTGTGATATTTCTGTAAATATTTTGTCTATTGTTGAAATTGTTACTTCTATTGTAATTATTTTGATTATTGTGCCTTGTGTTGTTGCTATTATTGTGCCTATTTGTATTGCTGCTATTAAATCTGAAACTATTGTTGTAATAGCCGTAGTTGTTTTGCCCTCTAAAACCTCTTCGAAAACTATTTGGTTTATTGGCACGTGACTAAACGATAACACCTGCCGCTCTTTGACTTCATTATTATGTTTTACAATCATTTTTGCGACTACATCCTTTGAATCGGTAAAAGTTGTTGATGCCAAAATGGATTTCACTAGCTCTGAACGACTGTTCAGCCTGCAAACGTTTACCGTCTGCTCTACCGCTAACTCATGGGCTTTCGCTTGAGTCATATCCTCAATAATTAAAGATCGCTCTAATGCATCAGATAATTCCTCTACTCGCTTCGCAAAATCGGAATAGTTGTTATTTGTGATATGTAATGACGCGATTTTGCCAGAGACAACTTTGGAATTATCTGGTTTAATTCTGCTGCGTAGCGCATGTTTTATGTGATAAACCGAAATTATTTGACTGGATAAAACCTCACGCGCTTTGCCTTCGACTTTTGATTTTAAAAATGCTATAAATGTTGTAGTTAAACTTTCGTCCGATAATTCTTCTATTAAGTTTATTTTGTCAATGAATGAGTCGAGCGATAGTGGGGCACCACTATAGTTTTCTCGGATTATAAATGCACACAGGCTAATAAAAGATTTCTTTTGCTCAAGTGTTGCCATTTTTATGTCGTTTGTATATTCAATAAAATTTATATTCGGTGACCTAATCGTTACGCTAGTCGTTTCTTCAATTTGTAAAAAATCTTTAAACGAAGGTAAAGAACAACTTTTTTTAACGATGGAAACTTCTGATGTGCCAGCCGAAAAAGCGTCAGCGAAGTCGTCGTCGGAATCTACTTCTGAATTTAAAATATTTTCTTGTATTAGAACTGAAAAATCTTCGGGTACTGAAACATTACACCCAATTTTTTGAAAATACTGAAGTAGTTTTTCTCTACACCTTGGTAAACTTTTAATTATAAAAGCTGACTTGTGCCCTTGTTGTTCAGAATTTTTTAATTGAATCAAAATATCGTTGTAAGTTTCGATTAAAGATTTTTTATATTCGTCAACTTTTTCCCGATTTATTGAAAGTGGACGGTGTTGAAGAACCCGCTTGGTAACTTTTGAAAATTTTGCTTGTAAATATTTGAATACAAGTTCAGCATCTGGCACACATGCAAAGTGATCGGGACGGGGTGAAATGGGGGTCGGGAATTCCCCTTGAATTCCGCGGCAAACGAGGGTCGAGGAGGTGCCGAATCCCTAAAGTTCTTCGAGGTTGAATCAAACCGCAAAAAATTCGCTCAACAAATTAAATGAGACACTTCACTTTTTTCACTGTTATATGTATATATATCTGAGTGCCTAACGGCCACTTTATTGCATATATATATATGTATATAAAAAAATGCTGTAATAGAAGGTTATAAAATTAGATTGATGATGAGGACCTTACTTGTTGATTGCTCGGAGTTCTCTTCCAAAGTGGCAGAGTGTTGGGTGATCGCAGAAGGCGAAACCCAACATCCGAGGCGAGTAACAGGACTCGAGAAAAAGGAACTCGAGTTACGAATAACTGTTCCCGCTTAGATCACAGCGACATCTACAAGTGAAATTCTCTAATCAATAAATATACTTAAGGTGAAGGGGGCTAGTGTAAACATGCCGCCGGCCTTGCAGTGTCGCTGCAATAAACTTAACTAAATTATTTACAATTCATTTTTTCTATTTCATTTTACTATTTACAATTCATAAGTTAATTTTTTTTCTTTAACAATTCATAAGTTCATTAAAAAATTCATTTTTGAATTTCAGGCCAATTGCTTCTGGTAGTCCACTAATAGATGTTGCCTCCCGAGATCATCCACCCGAACATTGTGTTCTGCGCCGTTGGTCGAGTGGGGGTGGCTGGCATCAGTCCCGGACGCAGGATCATTGCGTATATTTCGGCTCCTAGGACTAGTGATACGGCGCTAGATTTGTAAGAACCCGGGTCGGCCAGCCGAAAATTGTCGAACTCGTTGGTGATCCTGGCATCCAGCGTGCGAGGGGGGTTACCCGAGAGAGGCCTGGTTGCACGTGGGCGCAAATATCAAGCCTTTCATGCCACCCTTTGAGCGTGGGCCTGCACACATCCGAGTCACCCCGGGCTAGCAGCTGGAGTCGGCGCGCCAGCTGTAGCGATATGGTCGACTTGGGTTGCCCTGGATCGACGATAGCTCGCACCACTTGCGTCCTGCCACGGGTCATCACCTTAACCGCTACTGTGGGTGCGAGGACAGATAGCCTAGGAGCGCTACGGGCCGTTCCCGTGATCCGCTCTCGGGCGTCTCTCACACCACGGCGGTGGGGTTGTTGCTGGGATCGCCGTTGGCGTCGGTGTGCGCCTCGGCGNGCGCCTCGACCTCGTTGCTGGGGCTCGCTGTATAGCCGACCGGACACCCGACAGAGGAGGTCTGAATGCCGGCGGCGCGTTGGGGGCGGAAACTTCATTCGCTGCGGGTTGGAGGTCGTCCTCGTCGGCGTCAATCTCCAGCACCTCTCCGTCGTCGCTCGATTCGGCCAATGGCCGGAGGTTGTACGGTCGGGATGGCCGTCGGTGACGGATCTCTGGCTCGTCCAATCCCAGCAGCACATCTTCCTCATCTCGGGGTGCCTCGCCCAGGTGGAGAAGGCTATGGTGCCGGTCTCGGCAATGCTCGCATTTTCGGGGAGATGCGCAATTCTTCGCCGTGTGATGCGGCGACAGGCAGTTGGCGCAGTGGCGGTGCACGAGGACAGCACGCAGTCTCTCGGCCGGTTCCATCCTGCGCATCTCGCGACAAAAAGCCAGGCGGTGGTTGCTGCGGCACACTGGGCAGCGGTATTGGCCCTTGTTAGCTTGGGTGTTGCTTTTGGTTGCACGTACCATTTCGCGTGAGTTCTGTAAAGAGAGATACGATTATTATTTTGTTTTGTCAATCTGGCAAAAGTACCAATTTTACAATTGGTCGAGTTATAATTCCGCGTGCCGTTCGTATTTCTACGACTCGTACTCGGCTGTCCTGACCTGAAAAGACCCTAATTACTCTGCCAAGTCGCCATTCATTTGGGGGAAGGTTATCCTCTTTGACGACGACTAGATCGTCAACTTCGAGGTTTCGTTGGGGGGAGTGCCANTTACTCTGCCAAGTCGCCATTCATTTGGGGGGAGGTTATCCTCTTTGACGACGACTAGATCGTAAAATTCGAGGTTTCGCTGGGGCGAGTGCCATTTCACTCTATTCTGCAACTCCTTCAGGTATTCTGCTTTCCACCTTCTGCAGAATGTTTGGTGAATCGCTTTGATCTTTTGCCACTGGTTGACAATAGACATCGGGTTCTCCTTAATTTCGGGTTCAGCAATTGCCAGTAGCGGGGTGCCAATTAAGAAGTGTCCTGGGGTTAGAGGCTCCATTGATTCCGCGTCTTCAGAGAAGGCGCTGATTGGTCGTGAATTAAGACAAGATTCGATTCTTGCCAGAAGCGTGGAGAGCTCCTCAATGGTAAAACGCATGTTGTTTGCTACCTTCCGGAAATGCATCTTGAAGCTTTTTACCCCGCTTCCCAGAGCCCTCCCATGTGAGGTGCTCCTGGAGGTATAAAATGCCACGTATTGCCCTGATGAGCGTATGTCTGGGTCGTGCTGTTGGCCGCTGCAGAGACAAAGAGTTTTAGATCCTGTCGCAAAGCCTTATTTGCCCCTACAAAGTTGGTTCCATTGTCCGAATACACATTGTGCGGGCAGCCACGTCTAGACACGAAACGCGCAAAAGCTGCTAAAAATGTGGCGGTGGACAAATCGCTGGTGGCCTCCAAGTGTATTGTTTTTGTCGCAAAACAGACGAAAACGCCTATGTTTTGGTAATGCGACACGCTCGACCCGTGAAACTCCGTATTTCGGAAGGACCGGTGAAGTCGACTCCAGTGTTGGTGAAGGGTCTGGATACCTCAGTTCGTTCCGGTGGTAACGCTGCCATCAACTGCTCCCGCGCCTTCTTTCTGTAAATAACACAAACCTTACTGTTATGAATTGAATTTTTAATCAAGTTTTTCATTCGCACTATCCAGTGTTCGGACCGCAAAATTCTCAACATGAGCTGGTTTCCTCCATGCAAGGAAATCAGATGTGTGAATCTTACGAGCAATCTTGAATACTGGCAGTCGTATGGGAGAATTATTGGATACCGTTCACTGTAAGGTAAGTTCGTTAACGCCAGTCGTCCTCCTACCCTCATAACTCCGTTCCTGTCGAAGTGAACTTTTCGCGTTGATTGGCGTTGAAGCGTTGATGGACCTGTATTCATCTGCGTAGTGACGCCTCTGTGCAAAAAGGATGAGACGACATTTTACCTGCTTGATTTCATCGGCGGTCATTTCGTCGGTCTCGTCACTAGCGGCCAACTTATGCACCGGATGAGTTTTTCTAAAAAATCGGAAAATTCGTTTCCGTTTCTTCGGAGATGCCTGCCGCATGAGCCCGTACCGTTTTTTGCTCCAGATCGGTTTCTAATGGATTTCTATTGGTTTGGTGGGGCCAAGTAGATGAATCTTGCTCCAACCACTTAGGTCCATACCACCACAGAGTGTTTGAGAGTAGATACTAGGGGGACACGCCTCGGCTGCCAAGATCCGCTGGATTATCCGCAGAGTCCACAAGATTCCACCCTGATGCTCCATCCAGCTCATCAATTTTTGCGACTCTGTTAGCTACAAACGTTTTCCATGTACATGCCGGTTTCCTCAGCCATGAGAGTACGACCGTGGAGTCAGTCCATTTGTATATTACTGGCTGCGTGACTTCAAACTGCGGAATAAAAGTATTAATTAGTTCGGCCAGTAATAATGCTCCGCAGAGCTCTAACCGGGGTAGAGACACCGTTTTTACTGGCGCTACTTTTGTTTTACCCACCAGCAAGTTTATGTGGGGCGCATTGTTTGATGCGCGATCGCGTACCCTAATATATAGCGCGGCTGCATATGCCTTTTCAGAGGCATCGCAGAATCCATGGAACTCTACTTCGTCCCATGGCGTAAAATTGGTCCATCGGGGGATTTTTATCTTCTGAATATGCTCATAGTTATCCAGAAAGGTTTCCCAACGTAGCAGTACATTTCGGGGTTGACTGTCATCCCAGTCTATTTTGGTTAGCCAGATCTCCTGCATGAAGATCTTTGCCACCACTACAATTGGTCCGAGCCATCCAGCTGGATCGAACAATTTTGCTACGCAGGATAAAACCTCTCATTTGGTATACTCCTGCTTCCGGGGGATCGGCTGTACGGTGAACTGAAACATGTCATGTACCGCGTTCCAACGGATTCCCAACATTTTTGTCTCACTCATGTCGTCAAGCTCCAAGAAATTCTCCTTGTATATATGTGCCTTGGGTAGTCCTGTCAAAATCTTCTTACAATTCGAAGTCCACTTTCTTAGGGGGAAGCTGGCGGTGTTAAGAGCTTCAATTACCTCATCTCGCATTTGTATTGCAGTTGTGCAATCGTGGGCTCCAGCCAGGACGTCATCGACATACATATACTGCTTCAAAATCTTTGCTGCCAGTGGAAATCTCGTTTTCACATCATCTGCGAGCTGGTGTAGCGTCCTTATTGCCAAATATGGAGCGCAGTTTACTCCAAACGTCACGGTCTTAAGTTCGTAATCCTTAAGTTCTTCGTCCGGGAATTCTCTGAAAAGAATTCTTTGAAATGGGGTATGCTCCTGATGGAGCATAATTTGCCTATACATCTTCTCGATGTCTGTATTAAATACGTACTTGAATAAGCGCCACTTTAAAAGTAAGCAAACCAAATCCGCTTGCAGAATAGGCCCGGGGTATAAGATGTCATTTAAGCTGACTCCATTTGACGTGGGACAAGACGCGTTAAACACCACTCGCACCTTCGTTGTTATGCTGTCCGGTTTCACGACGGCGTGATGTGGTAAGCAATACGGCCTGTGTGCTGGTTGTTGCGCTGTTTTCCTCACGGGGCACATATGGTTGAGCTCGATATATTCCTTCAGAACCCGGTCGTATTCCGTTTTCAACTCTGGTTTCCTGATATAACCGGCCACGCTCCGCAAGAATTGCCGTGCTGCTCCAGTCCTTGAAAATCCGAGGTTAATTTCGTCTGGAAATTTACGACGAAAAGGTAGAGCAAAAACGCATCTTCGGGGGTAATTTTCCTTTTGGTGGAAACTTCTTTTAATTCCCAAAACCGAGTTAGCTGGGGGGTTGGAGTCTCTGTGCCGTAAGACACAGAAGTAGTGAAACTCCTCACGGTCGTTGGTGGTACTGGTTCCGTCAAAATCCAGCCAAATACCGTTTCCTGCGCTACAAGTGATCCCAGAATATTCCGTTGCACATTTTCCTTTATAACCGCTGGGTAGACATCCGCTCCAATAAGTAGGTCCACTTACTGACTCCTGTAGAAGTTGACATCGGCTAGCCTTAAAGGAGGTAGTGAATCAAGATGCACTTGATCCACTGTAAACTTCGGGAGGTTTCCTGTTAATTGGGGTAGAACCAGACCTCTTGCCTCGATTCTAAACTGGGGGTTTACAGGAGAACCTATAGCCAAATGCGCGACTTTTCGCACATTTGCCGATACCGTGGCATTTATGACCGATACCTGCGTATCAACCGCACGCGTTGGCAGCCTGATGAGTCTCTGAAGTCGTTCCGTGATGAAAGTTCCCTCTGATCCAGAATCCAGTAGGGCTCTGGCCTCATAGTTAACTCCTGAGTGGCAGATGTTCACCATAGCAGTACCTAAAAGAATGTTCCGGTTGCTCGCTGCAAAAAGCACCTGCACATTGCTTGTACCTGCTGGGGGTTGCTCAGGTCGTGAGTCCTTGTTCCTCGGGGGGGGAGGGTCGCTGTTGCGAAGAGTTGGCCTTCTGTGGAGCTGAAGTTCGATGTAGTAGTGAATGATGCCTCTGATGACAGCTCCAACAACTAAACGGACTCTTGCAATCCTTCGCGACGTGTGAATGCGCTAGGCAGTTCATACACAAGTTGCGTTTTCTGACTAAGTTGAGGCGATCCTCAACTTTCATTGCCAGAAATTTGGAGCAGCCCTTTAGTGTATGAGATTGTTCGGGGCATTATCTGCATGCGGGCAGTTCATTCACAAGTTGTGTTTTCTGACTAAGTTGAGGCGATCCTCAACTTTCATTGCCAGAAATTTGGAGCAGCCCTTTAGTGTATGAGATTGTTCGGGGCATTATCTGCATGCGGGCAGTTCATTCACAAGTTGTGTTTTCTGACTAAGTTGAGGCGATCCTCAACTTTCATTGCCAGAAATTTGGAGCAGCCCTTTAGTGTATGAGATTGTTCGGGGCATTATCTGCATGCGGGCAGTTCATTCACAAGTTGTGTTTTCTGACTAAGTTGAGGCGATCCTCAACTTTCATTGCCAGAAATTTGGAGCAGCCCTTTAGTGTATGAGATTGTTCGGGGCATTATCTGCATGCGGGCAGTTCATTCACAAGTTGTGTTTTCTGACTAAGTTGAGGCGATCCTCAACTTTCATTGCCAGAAATTTGGAGCAGCCCTTTAGTGCATGAGATTGTTCGGGGCATTATCTGCATGCGGGCTGCGAAAACTGTTGTTGCGGGTTGGCGATTAGGTACAGGCTTTACTGCTCGTGCACTTCGGATATCGGACACCGTTTCTAACGTCTGGAACCGACTTGTGAGAAACCTGTCTAATTCCTCCCACTTTGGAATTTCCGCCTTTCTCACAATGCCTTGTTCCCACAACGCCAGCGTAGTATCCGGTAACCGACTCGATACTAAGAACACAAAAATCGCATCCAAGTTCTCAATATCAATCCCGTACATTTCTAAAACGGATATACAATTATTCAGTGCCCGTTGTAAATTTTTAATTTCCGTACCGCGTTCGCACGTTACCGATGGTAGGTTAAAAAGCGTTTTTAATTGGCTATTTACCATTATCCTCTTATTTTCATAGCGGTCGGATAAATTTTGCCAAGCAGTCGCGAAACCGTCGTTAGTTAAAGGCGATTTTTTCACGATTCAAGTGGTACAATTTCTCTACCGGGGTCAAACGCGAATTGTTAATGTAAATTGCGGTAAACAAATCGCGGAAAGATGGCCAAGACATGTAATCACCGTAAAAAATTTCTGTGTCACATGGAGGTAAGCGATTTACCGGATTGACTGTCGAACTACTTTGCTGCGTGAACATCAGGTTATGAGCCGTCTCTCCCATCAATGCACCGCACGTCAAGTATGCTGAGTAGCAATCCTGGTATCTGCACTTCGCCAGCCGAAGTGCAGCCTGACCTGTTTCGTCGTCCGACACCTTTTTCGAGTAGTCATCGAACGCATCCTTCGCCTTGACCCAGAGCGCCTTCAGTTCCTCCTTTTGGATCTCCAGCGAAAAAATGGAATGGCTGCTACACGGCATGTTGTTGAAGCCCGCTTCGAATTCCAACAATGCATCACACGCCCGCGAAAAATCATTAACATTGGCCATCTTTCGAATATTAATTTAATTAACACGAAAAATTTAAAATCAAACGTCAATTGTACCACTGAACCTCGGGGTAAATTAGTATTTTCGCGAGTTATCGACAACAACGTAAAAAAATTGATAAAACAACGTACTATCAATTAATTTGATTAAAACGAAAAATTTAAAAACAAACCACTATTACAATTTTTCGCAAATTATCGACAACGACGTCAAAAAATTGATAAAACCACGTTCTATCAATTAACTTAATTAAAACGAAAAATTTCAAAACAAACCACTATTACTATTTTCGCAAATTATCGACAACGGTGTCAAAAAATTGATAAAACCACGTACTGTCAATTAATTTAATTAAAACGAAAAATTTAAAAACAAATCACTATTACGATTTTCGCGAATTATCGACAACGACGTCAAAAAATTGATAAAACCACGTACTATCAATTAATTTAATTAAAACGAAAAATTTAAAAGCAAACCACTATTACGATTTTCGCGAATTATCGACAACGACGGCAAAAAATTGATAAAACCACGTACTATCAAAAAAGCGTAATAAAAAGATCGTCTAAAGGTTTATATAGATAACGCCTTATTTAATGTAGTTGGAACTTGAGTCAATATATACAAAACTATATTCGATTATTTTGTTAATNGCAAACCACTATTACGATTTTCGCGAATTATCGACAACGACGGCAAAAAATTGATAAAACCACGTACTATCAAAAAAGCGTAATAAAAAGATCGTCTAAAGGTTTATATAGATAACGCCTTATTTAATGTAGTTGGAACTTGAGTCAATATATACAAAACTATATTCGATTATTTTGTTAATTCAAACAAACTTACTTATGACTCGAAAAGTTCCACGGGTTATTTGTATTATATCAAAAGAGTTTTCTCTCAGTGTACCGCACAACCTGAGGGATTCTCATGTGAAAACAAACCTATGTAATGTGGTCCGTTTACGGGCCTTCTGCCTCAACCACTTTTGCTCAATACTTTAAGAATTCACGTCAAACACTTTACAGGTGGCGCGGTATAAAACGTACAACTGACAACGTAGGAAAACTCACGAGAAAATGTATAAAAAAACAGTCTTTATTTAATTAATGTAATAACAAGGAAACTACAAATTCAATAATTGAGGTTGTCGAAACTTCGACGACTTAATTTGATTTTTCTCATAAACACAAAAAAGACCTTTTTTGTAACGGACGCTGAGTCCCGCAATCCGTGCCACAATTTCACTTTCTTCTTTCTTTCTTTTCTCTTTTTTTTTTTTAATATATATACACAACGGTGTGTGGATACGGTATTTCAAAGGCATTTCCGCTATTCCTCCACCACTTTACCGCTCGAATTTCGCGAAAAGGAACGGATTATCCTACACCGATACCGTTTAAATTTCGGAAGTATATATACGTATTAAAAAAATTAAAAAAAAATATATATATATATATGGAAGGGGTGAATATGGTACTCACGCACGGCCTTATGCAATTTCCTCACCCCTTCGCGAATATACGTGCCAAATTGAAAGGCTTACCTTATCTTGCAGCTTACTCTGTTGGCCACTAATGGGACTGTTCTCCCGCGGTGGGCCACTTGTGGAGGGCCTTGTTGTTGCGAACTTGCTATCGCGGTGGACCACTTGGTGGGGGCCTTGCTGGTGCGAACTTGCTATCGCGGTGGACCCCTTGGGGGCCTTGCTGTTGCGAACTTGCTATCGCGGTGGACCACTTGGTGGGGGCCTTGCTGGTGCGAACTTGCTATCGCGGTGGACCCCTTGGGGGCCTTGCTGTTGCGAACTTGCTATCGCGGTGGACCACTTGGTGGGGGCCTTGCTGAATTTGTAGTTGCAGTTGCTGCTGCTGGAGCGTTGATAAATTTGTAGTTGCAGTTGCTGCTGCTGGAGCACTGGCAAATGTAGGGTTGCAGTTGCTGCTGATTTGGTTTTTGCAATGCCTCAACACTTGTTAGCTGCTTCGTTTCTACAAATAAACCCAATTAATATTACAAATCTACTTACTATTTCAGATACTTAGTATGCAGCCGCTCGTTCACAATTTGTTTTGCCGGTGGTACTCCAGTCGATGGGGCCACTTGACGCCCTTTGCTCCACTCCAGCTCCAAATGGTTGGAAAACCACTCCAACGCAATTGATTTCCACTTACCGGGGTTTTGTAATGTTTTTTTTGCACGAAAACCAAAAAAAAATCGCGTGTTGTCAACGTGAGTTGCAAATTAGTTTTTTTTTTGGTTATTTTTATTTTTTCTTTTTCTTTGGGCGCGTTCGGAAACGTCAAATTGGTGGGGGTCTTCACCAAAGAATGTAATAAAAAACAAAGTCGGTGGCGGGTTTCACCAATGAATGTAATATAAAAAACTTTAAGATGTGTTTAATTGCACACGATTCAACGTGTACAAGAAAATAAAAAACGTGTTAACGGGGGGCGCGATCAAAATTCTCCTTTATGAAGGCAACTTGGCAGTTTATCAAAAAATTTGTATATTTGAAAATTTTTCGAATTCTTCACTTTTATTTTATTTTTAGACAAATGTGGGTCAACCACGAAAAACTTCAAGCCTATCCGGCTCGAAGGACCATGATCCGGCTCGAAGGACCATGATCGGGACGGGGTAAAATGGGGGTCGGGAATTCCTCTTGAATTCCGCGGCAAACGAGGGTCGAGGAGGTGCCGAATCCCTAAAGTCCTTCGAGGTTGAATCAAACCGCAAAAAATTCGCTCAACAAATTAAATGAAACACTTCACTTTTTTCACTGTTATATGTATATATATCTGAGTGCCTAACGGCCACTTTATTGCATATATATATATGTATATAAAAAAATGCTGTACTAGAAGGTTATAAAATTAGATTGATGATGAAGACCTTACTTGTTGATTGCTCGGAGTTCTCTTCCAAAGTGGCAGAGTGTTGGGTGATCGCAGAAGGCGAAACCCAACATCCGAGGCGAGTAATAGGACTCGAGAAAAAGGAACTCGAGTAACGAGTAACTGTTCCCGCTTAGATCACAGCGACATCTACAAGTGAAATCCTCTAATCGATAAATATACTTAAGGTTAAAGGGGCTAGTGTAAACACAAAGCAAAAGATCTATAAAAATATATCGAACTGTTATATTATTGGGGGGAAATATTTTTTTTGAGTTAAATTGTATTGTTTGAAGTCTAGCTAGCACGGCATAAAAACTGAGGAAAACGTTTATTGATTAGTTATAATCGTTGAAATAGTTTACCATATTTCAAACGAAGCTCTAAAATTATCTATTAATAAATCTATTAAATGGTTAAAAAGTTACGTTAAAAATATTAATACTTGTACATCACTGTACCACTGAAGCTGAAATTCCATAAGAAAAAACAGTTACATATACATATGTAAATGTGTGTATTATTCAATCAGTAAAATTTGAAAATGTAGAATATAATCTTAGGAATTTATGTATGTAATATAAATGCAAGTGCAATAAGAAAAATACTGCAGGTATTTAAAATTTTGTTTGAGAATACAACTCAAAGTTTCAGAAAATATTTAAGTAGTAAAAATTTGTAGTAAAGTTTTAAAGGAATATAACGCAAAGTTTTTCTTAAATTTATTGTAAACTGTTTGAATTTAAGAAAAAATGATGGTGGTGTTTATAATATGTGTAGTAAGCAGGGTTGCGTGATTTCAAATACTTTTTGATTTAAAATCCGCCTTTAATTAAAAAATATAATTGATTTGTGAATTGGTTTGTTGACCAAATAAAAATTTAAATTTATTTGTAATTTTATTTGTCAACCAAATAAGAAATACATTTTATTTGTGATTTGCTTGGTCAACGAAATAAGGAATCAAATTTATTTGTGACTAGCCAATGCCCGCTTACTTCGCGGCGCCTAATAAGAGCTTTTGCGTTGACCAATGCAAAAGAGCGTTTAAAAACAAAATTAGTCTGTAAAGTCAAAAGTTTTGACTTTACCGATGGTCTTATTTCCACCTGTGAGATTTCTGCCAAGCATGCGTAATCTTTTTGTATGATCTTGCAACTACAGCATTGGTGCGATGCGTATGCCAATAACAGTTCTTATAGGGAAACTCAAGAGCACAGAAGTGCGTTTTCTGTTATAGGAGGGCCAAGAATCCTCGCTGTCCCACAGGATGAAAAGTTTTCCGGTACATTGCTAAATGAGTCGTGTGATCTCTTAGGTATCTTTCAAATGATGTAATTGATATACCTACGGTAATCTTTCCTTGTTAATTCACCACTTTTACAATTCGTGGTAAAATTTATGAACTTATTTCTGGGTAGATGCAAGACCGCATGATCGTGCATGAGGGCGTCAGAAAAACTTAACCCCATCCTTCATTTAGACATCTGAAAACTAAATTCGTATAACTTAAACAAAGGTCCAAAGCAGACCAACCACACGTGGTTTCTATACATTTCGGCTGCAGCGCCATCCATTGGGTTCATTGCTTACCATAAAATGAATACGTGTTATGAATTTCAACCTTAACTCCAGCGGCACTAATCGGGTAAATTTTTATCAAAAGAATTTTCCAGCATACAGGTACATAGCTCACATTTAAAATTTGAACCAAATCGGTTAATAAATACGATTTTTACAAATAACTCTACTCCAGCACCACCTAGCGAGTTTTCTAGTAGCATGTAATTGGACCATATATGTATGTAAGATAACCTCCGACAATCTGACGGAACTCTATTCAGTGGTTTATGAGTTTATTTCGAACAACGAAAACGGCTATCATTTTATGCAAATAGGTATGTAGATAGGACAGCTTATAGCGAAACTCGTAAAAGCAAAGCTCCATTCTTTGTGAAACATTTAAAAAAATTCTTCAAAATTTTCACATAAATACAATAGCTCAATGGGATTTAGAAATCTAGGAGAAAATGGTTCCCAATCGAATGATACTTGCGCGTTTACGTAAATGTATATCTTTCCAGCCTTTCCAATAATTACCACTTTTCGCCATAACTACGGTATTGATAACACATGTAGCTGCGTAGAATTTCAGGCGAAAGCAGTTCCAGAGATAAGCTATATGAGAAGTTCAGTTTTTATGGAAGGAAGGAGCCACGCCCCCTTTCCCAATGCATTTGCAATATATGCATCAGTATTTTCAAGGTGTTGCCAAATATGAACCAAGTCGGTGCAGCCGTTGGTAGGTTAGTGAAATACATTGTAAAGAGAACTGTATGAAATTGTAAAACGTGACTTCTCAGATTTCTTAATTTTTTGGGAGCAACAACGAAAAGTTTTAATTTTTTTTAGCGAAAAACCTTCCACACAGAAAAAAAAAATTAGTTTGTGGTTATATCAAGGCGAAATTTCCATTGTTAACTCTAAATATAACAACGACGCGCTGGAAAAAGTTAATACGTTCAAATACCTAGGAATAATGATCGACGATAAACTAAAACAAAAAAAAAATTGTGTGTAACACCGTACACATGATCGAAGTGAAACTTCTTAAAAAAGGTGTGAGTACCAGGTACCTACTCACGAAATTGGATGTGTAAACATATGTTTACGGTTCGGCAAACCATTAGGCGATTGAGTTACATACATAGGTTTGGTTAGAAATCAAACAATAAATTCATTTCATCTTATTAATTTTCTGATATAGATACATATAATGTAAATGTTTATAATGCAATCAATAGACCCTTACGAATTCGCCATTAACAAGGCACTAAGTAACGTACGCACTTTTGTTTGCAAAATGCATTTATTTAAGTTGACAGAAGACAAATTCCTTTGTTCGGCATTTATTCTTACTCGCTTTCTATCTTCCAAGGAGAATTCATATATTCTTATCACGAATTCATATATTCATGTGGTAGCAAAAGTATAAAAACATAAAATTACCTTATAAATTAAAAGCATAAGTATCACATGTATGCGTAGCATTAGCGCACACAAGGGGTGCGTTTTGGGGTTCAAACCCCCTCCCCCCCCTAAAGCTAATAACCTCAAATACAATCTGTATTTTAAAGCTAAGAATCCAGCTCTCAAGGAAATTATAAGAAATTTTTATTATAATTTCTGTTGCCTGAAAAAGCGCTTTGCTTTTGCTGAAAATTTCTATGAGGAAATAAATATACGAGCATTTTTTTCTTGAAAGCTGCAAACTGATTTAAGAAATTTTGGTAGAAGAAAATTTCTTTTCCATTTCTCGTCCGTCGTTTTATATGAATTTTTCGTTTTTCTTGAGAGTTCAGTTAATTTTTTCGGTATTCGAAATATTAAAAAAATTTAGCAATCGTGAAAACTCACCATCTCTATCGAAAACCAGAAAGCAGAAATCGAAAAAATGAGCATAAAAGTGCAAAAAATTATGGAATCAATAAATTTATTTTTACTGACACTTTTAAAATTTTTTGTTAGGTACTTTTAAAAGTTGAGCGCATCTTGAGAACTTTTTATTAAACAAGTAGTTTTAAAGGAAAGAACACAACCGACTTCAAATTTAGGGGTACCGTTAATTTCTTCATGATCCAATCATCGGATCTCTAAACCAAATTACGGGACGACCCTTGAGGTACCATCTTTCCAATAAAAAAAGGATTATTGAAATCGGTTCACGTGGTCAAAAGTTATGTATTCCGGCGTATTGATAACCTCCTCTTTTTTTGAAGTCGGTTAAAAGTGTTTGAGTTCTGTTAATCTTATGTAAATAAAGTGCAGTTTATGGATTTTAAAAAGTTTATTTATTTATTACATACTGTACATAAAACTTGCATGAATGTATTTTAAAGAGCGTATTATCTGAAGCAAATTTTCAGTATTTTCCGGTGATATATATTCAGAAATATAAAACCCCCCTAAAATATATTCCTGGGTGCGCCCCTGATGCGTAGTCCAATTCACGAAATCATTTCGTCGATCTGAGTAAAAACTAAGTGCATAAACTCTATTTTGCGTTAATTGAAATCATGAAATGGTGTTCATTCATTCAGTTTCTACTCAAACGCATGAAATGATTTCATGAATTGGTCTACGCATAATGGTATTAAATGACAGAATGAATTACAACAAACGCATCCTTTTAACATAATGCAAGCGGAAAACGTTGGTTCAAATCAATCCGCAATCAAATTGGACGTTTTGCCCACAAACATTGCAATTTTGCGAGCAGTCTCATTGTAAAATCTCATTTTTACAATTTCATAGTTTCGGCCTACATTTATAAAATTCAACGAAAGCACGATATCTATGAGTTATCCATTTTCGGTTATTTAGTGTACAAAATAAATGCAAATTAAATTAGTTTGTACACCATGGCAATTAATGTAGCGATAAGTTGTACAACTTGCCAGAAAATCCAAATTTTTTGATCTTTCATACAATCAAGACATAAATTCATTCAACAGGCCCACAAACGGAGCAATCTAGAGCAAAACAACACCAAGTTGAACCAACGGTCGCTACGTTTATGGCTTTCTTTAAGAAACAT
>NW_016158366.1:81298-93632 GCF_001687245.7 Rhagoletis zephyria | reverse complement strand
GGGGGTTCCAGGGGGTGTGCCACTGGCATGGGTGGATCGGCCGTCCAAAGTTAGTGGGGGTCGGTCATACATTTGGACTCGATTGGAGCACTCTAAATGGGTCAAAGTGGGATTTTTCAAAATTTGCCCCTACCCAAAAGTTCGACCCAAATTGGGGGACATCAGAATTCGTTTTAGAGGTATGGTTCCTTCGGCAAAGTTTCTTATTTTGATCCCTAGAATATGATTTTCACAGAGCAATGGGCGATTTTTTTGCCTCGCCACAAATCGACCCGGCCTAATATACAACCATTCAAACATATGTACATACATGAACACATTGCTGTCCATAAGTACATACATATGCACATCAGTACATCAACGAAGCCCGTTTGCTTCATCATAAATATCCCTGCAGTGAAAACCCAAACCAGTTAGAAAAAATACTAGTTCATAAACTAGTATGTGCCTACCAGTTCGACATTTTCGAAGAACTTAAGCGTTCAGCGACATCTGCCTTTGAATTGCCAAAGCCTAAAATAAAACGCAATTAATTGCTTTTCTTACAAATGTCGGCTGTGGCGTCACGTGAAGACTACTGGTTCTGGTTCTGGGATCGCAGGTTCGAGGCCGCTTGGAGGTGGTTAAGATTTTTAAAGTTAGATCAATGTAAGTAGGAATACTTATTTCAATTTAAATATAAATAACAAACTTAAAAATCTAGTTGCATTACAAAAAAAAAGAAAAAAATATATTGGAAGAAATGCTTGTGCCATAAAAAAAATAGATAAAAAAAATATTTTTTTTTATTAAATCTAAGAATAACAAAAAAAACCCTAAATAAAAAATAAAAATTAAAGAAATATACAAAAATTTCCCTGCGCCAGGGCTTGAACCTGGTACCTCAGGCATACCACGCGAGTGCTTTGCTCTGTCGGCCATTGCGACTGTTGGAGCGCCGCGAGCTAAAAGGCATACTAATGCTTTTCATAGGGGATGAATTGGCAGACTATCTCATCAACTGGTATGATGCTACTAGTATTTCTATTAGTAGATGCTGATGNGGGCTGAAACGCAAACTGGTAGAATTCTAGTTCACAACTAGTAGCTTTCCCTGCAGGGATATCCATACAAACATATGTACATATGTACGAATGGATGTAGTTACGCGAATCACGCTTGCATCATTTATACATATATCGCTTGGTGGCGGCAGACATCCATATATATGTATACATACATACGTACATTCAAACATACATATATACATATGTAGGTACTCGTACCCATCATGCGTCGCTTTATTTCTTTTTTCCCCTTCCCTATACTACCTATATCTTCCTTCTCACTCATGCAACGTTTTCAGTTTTAAAAATTTCACTCTCCATTTTTGTGATACCGCCGCCTAAGGAATTTCACTTCAAAAAGTAAAAAACAGCATCAAAAATCTCCTTCTTACGATTCCGTTGAAAAGATTATTAAATATTTTTAAGCAGTCACTCTATTTTTGGANCCTATTATGTACAGATATCGGCCTGTGTTTATTTGTTGACCAAATAAAAATAAAATTTATTTGTAATTTTATTTGTCAACCAAATAAGAAATATATTTTATTTGTGATTTGCTTGGTCAACGAAATAAGGAATCAAATTTATTTGTGATTTGATTCGTCGAGCAAATAAGAAATAAAATTTATTTGTGATTTGAATCGCCTCTAAATCAGAAATCAAATTGATTTGTAATTTGATTTGTAGAGCGAATCAATGGATTCGCGATTTTTTAGCTAAATATTACTTTTTTATGCAACACAAATGCGATATTCAAGTATCTTCCAACTTCGAGTTCCACGAAAATCTTCGGGATTTTCGGGACTACTTCGAGATTTTCGGGGTTCTCGGGCCTACTTTGTGATTTTTGGGACTAATTCGGAGTTTTTGGAACTCCTTCGGGTTTTTCGAGACTTCTTCAGGTGTTTCAGGATTTTGGGACTAATTCGGTATTCGGTCAGTACTGATATTCTCAGCTTTGATGTTATAGTTTCGAACGTATTTTACCTCGTCCGTAGTATTTATTACTTTTAAAATTGGGTTTTTAGTGTCAACGACACATTTTGATGTAAAACACCCGAACAAAGCTCGTGAGAGTCTACAAAAACAGGGTTGTTAGAATGAGTCAATTTAAATAAACGAAAAACTTGACATCTTGGAGGAATTACTAAAGTGTCGGTATTTGAACCATGCGAAATTGCTATTTTAGTGCTTTCTGTCCCAATGCCGATAGTTATAATGTCTATTGCGTAGTTAATAATACATCTGTTCGTCTTTAAAAAGTCCTTGCCTAGTATGTCGTCAGCAGGTATATTAAAACTGTCAACAACGTGAAGAGTATGCGGAATAAAAAAATTTGATACAACCAAGTTCGTACTTACAGTTCCCAATGTTGAAACCGTTTCAGTTGTTACACCAGTGATGTTAATGGTATTGCTACTCTTAATAGCGGAATTTCTTGCTACACTGGAAATATTGATTAAGAGATGTCTGAAACGAGCATAATTTGTAAGAATCGGTACAATTTAATTCAATAAAATCAGAATAGTTGAGGTTCAAGCAGTGAATTAATTTTTCTGGGGTAATTGGTAGTGTTCGCTCCTGAGGGGCATCGGCGTTTAAAAATCGAATATTAGATGTATTTCTCGAATTCGAACGAGAAGAGCTGTTTCTGTTGCTAGCCGAACGATTGCTTGTGATATTTCTGTAAATATTTTGTCTATTGTTGAAATTGTTACTTCTATTGTAATTATTTTGATTATTGTGCCTTGTGTTGTTGCTATTATTGTGCCTATTTGTATTGCTGCTATTAAATCTGAAACTATTGTTGTAATAGCCGTAGTTGTTTTGCCCTCTAAAACCTCTTCGAAAACTATTTGGTTTATTGGCACGTGACCTAAACGATAACACCTGCCGCTCTTTGACTTCATTATTGTCATTATTGTGTTTTACAATCATTTTTGCGACTACATCCTTTGAATCGGTAAAAGTTGTTGATGCCAAAATGGATTTCACTAGCTCTGAACGACTGTTCAGCCTGCAAACGTTTACCGTCTGCTCTACCGCTAACTCATGGGCTTTCGCTTGAGTCATATCCTCAATAATTAAAGATCGCTCTAATGCATCAGATAATTCCTCTACTCGCTTCGCAAAATCGGAATAGTTGTTATTTGTGATATGTAATGACGCGATATTGCCAGAGACAACTTTGGAATTATCTGGTTTAATTCTGCTGCGTAGCGCATGTTTTATGTGATAAACCGAAATTATTTGACTGGATAAAACCTCACGCGCTTTGCCTTCGACTTTTGATTTTAAAAATGCTATAAATGTTGTAGTTAAACTTTCGTCCGATAATTCTTCTATTAAGTTTATTTTGTCAATGAATGAGTCGAGCGATAGTGGGTCACCACTATAGTTTTCTCGGATTATAAATGCACACAGGCTAATAAAAGATTTCTTTTGCTCAAGTGTTGCCATTTTTATGTCGTTTGTATATTCAATAAAATTTATATTCGGTGACCTAATCGTTACGCTAGTCGTTTCTTCAATTTGTAAAAAATCTTTAAACGAAGGTAAAGAACAACTTTTTTTAACGATGGAAACTTCTGATGTGCCAGCCGAAAAAGCGTCAGCGAAGTCGTCGTCGGAATCTACTTCTGAATTTAAAATATTTTCTTGTATTAGAACTGAAAAATCTTCGGGTACTGAAACATTACACCCAATTTTTTGAAAATACTGAAGTAGTTTTTCTCTACACCTTGGTAAACTTTTAATTATAAAAGCTGACTTGTGCCCTTGTTGTTCAGAATTTTTTAATTGAATCAAAATATCGTTGTAAGTTTCGATTAAAGATTTTTTATATTCGTCAACTTTTTCCCGATTTATTGAAAGTGGACGGTGTTGAAGAACCCGCTTGGTAACTTTTGAAAATTTTGCTTGTAAATATTTGAATACAAGTTCAGCATCTGGCACACATGCAAAGTGATCGGGACGGGGTGAAATGGGGGTCGGGAATTCCCCTTGAANCATTCTAAAACTGCTAACCCGAATTAAAAAGTTTTAAATTTTGATGTCCATTTTTTGAACTTCGTCGAATTATTCTAAATCGTATACTAAGTTTAAAGCTTTCAGTTATTTGATTTTCGTTGTAGCATGCACTATCTTTTCCTAAAAAAATAAGTTGAAAATTGATAAATACAAATAGATGGTCAAAACTTGAAAAAGAAAATCGTTCCGGGCTTCTTAAAGAGTAAACTATATTTTTATAAACAAGCTATTAAAATTAAAAAATAACAAAATAAATACTCAAATCTTGTCAGTTTCTGAGTGTTGTAAAGTTATGAAAAGCACTATAGTACAGTGAGACTAACAAAATTGGCTTTTTGTGAAGAACATAAATCATTTTGGTTATTGCTAAGTAGTTTAAGACATGTGGAATTTCCGCCATCTTGCAAAGAAGGGTGTAAACGTTTTTCACAAAATACATCGATACGGTTCTTTTTTTTTAGAAAAAACTCAGGAATACTTTTTGCTGGACGAAAAAATCTACACTTGTTGTTTACATTTTTCTTCTATCGTAGTTATTTTGCTTGTTAACAAAAAAATTTTGATAATTTTTCCACGAAAATAATACTATTCAATAAACGGTTTTATGACAATCCACTGTTGAAAAGTGAAAAAATGTGATCTTTAATTTTTCATTAAGAAGAAAAAAAAATAATGACGCTAGAAAAATAGTACTTCTGAGTTTTTTCTAAAATATGCACCGTATTGATGTTGATTGCGAAAAACGTTTCCATCCTTCTTTTCAAGATGGCGGAAATTCCACTAGTTCCTGAGACCCGGAATTCTATTTTTAATATCTCTTAAAACTACTCAACAATAATTAAAACGATTTATGTACCTTAACATTTTTACTGTACTAACATTTAGAGCAACAGTCGCTTAAAATAAATTCAATTAAATAATTCCACATCTGATTAAATAACCTTGGGGAACGTGTTATGCTGCAACAACAACAGAAACTACAACCACCTGTAATATAAATAACGAAATTAATTGAAAATAAAATTAGATTTCAACAGAAAACATACCTTAATTTTTTTCAAAAAATTTTGTTATGGCTTCAGTAAGCCCAGTTAGCGCTTGGGCCACCTGCGTAAGGGCAGCAGCGATTCGCGTATTTTGCTCCACAGTACGCTCTTGAAAAGCAATAGCTTGTTCCTCTCTCCTGTCGCGGGCTTCCGCGTTCGCCACCACCGCATTTAAAACTGCTGCTGATGACATCTTTTTCGCTGCAGTAGGCGACGGAATTGGTGAAGCCTCAGCATTCGCTAACACAACAACGGCAGGCGACGCAACATTGCCAACAACAGCCGTAGCAGACGCATCAGCTGTGAGAGCAAAAGTCGACGTTGCTGGTGGAGGAGATGATACTTTCTCCACAATGACGGACAGTGGTGATAAATCCTTATTGGAAATTTAAAATCTATTTATATCTTGCGCGTATCGCATTTATTTCAATACTGTCATAACTCAGAAAACAAAAAACTCAAGAAAACTCCTCTTAAGTTTTAAATTTACATAAGTATACTAAAATGGTTAAAATGAGCACATATTTTATTCAATTGAGCTACTCGTAATCGCTAAATTTTTTCATTTTTGTATATTTAACTAGATTTTACATTTCTTTGGATTATGACAATATTTAATTAAATGCGCGATATGTTCAATGCATGGATAAATATGTATTTTTACAATTATAAATAAATACCTGATAACCCAAGGTGCCGGGCACACCGGGCAACCCGTCTACAGCTGCAGACCCAAAGGTTGCAATGGCCTGCTGCTCAAACTCTGTTATATCAGAGGTTTGAGGCCCTCCTCCAGTCATTTGAGCCTGCATTTTTATTCTTCGCGCACGATTGCGCAACTGGTGCTTCCAATGCATAAGTGACTGCGCAGAAAACATACATATGTGTAGAAACAAGCACAGAAAAATCTTACTTACTTCTTTCCACTTGGCCGCACTTCGTGTTGGACCTCTCATTGAGTTGAGAGTGTCCGCCACCTCTGTCCACAACTTCTGCAAAAGTTGCGGGTTGTTGGGCACACATTTAAAACGCTGCAACTCAGGATGCTCATTGCAGCATTGCACGAAGAACTGCAGCTGCTCCTGAGTTGTTCTTTCTTTTTGAATTCGAGATAGAAATAAAGATAAATAAAATAAGTAATTATCAAAAAGAAATATACAAATTGCAAAAATTCTTACTTTTCCTGTGGTTGAGCATCCATCTTTTGTCTATATTTTATTTACGAAACAGCTGTTTGACAGCAAACGCTTTTCACCTCGTATGGTGATTTTGTTGAGCTTTTTTCTTATGAGGTGTGGCCAAGAATAACCTCACAAAATAGACCTCACAAGAAATCTCACAAATTTTTGCTCACAACTCAGTTGTGANAATTTTTTTGAGCTTTTTTCTTATGAGGTGTGGCCAAGAATAACCTCACAAAATAGACCTCACAAGAAATCTCACAAATTTTTGCTCACAACTCAGTTGTGAGGTTTTATTAGAATAGGGCTGCTAGTCGTCAACCCCATTTTCGAAGTCATGTAGCTGGCGTAATTTTCTAATTCATCATATTCCACATCTTTCAATGTACTTCTACTGCTTAAAAAAAAAATATTTGTTCTAGTGATCAGGTAGCATGAATTTGATGAAACTTCATAATTTTATTAAAAGTCAAATGGTTAACAACAACAACGAATGCCATTAAATGAAACTACCTTCCTTTTTGTATCATGAGTAAAATCATGGTGTAATAATAACAAGGTGTTGTCAGTAACTTAACCTCACTTTTTCGGCAGGTCTATTCCGGTCACGCATTTTAAAGTAGTAGAAAAGGTACTAATTATTTAGTACTTTTAATCCGTTTGTGCATACTATTTCAAATTAAATAAAGAAAAATGTATAATTACAAGCTTGTGAGCCTGAATATATGTTTGTATCGTCAGCTCCACACAGCTTGGGCATATATTGTAACTTATAAAACAGTAAAGGCCGTAAAATAAGGCAATTTCCTATAAGATTTTAAATGATTTTTTAAATAGATTAAAACACATAAATATCGATAATATAAGCGAAATCGTAATTTATCCATGCTGCCGCTCGGTTCTAGTTTATCAGTAGTCCATTTGGCTCGATATTATGACAATGCAGCAAAAGATATTTAATATAAAAAAATCGCCTTTCCATACGATTTTTGTGTACGTCTTTTTCCGTTGATAACCACTATATCTTTTATATTTTATATTTTGAGGGTGCAAGTTATACAAATCCAGCAATTTTAAATATTAATATTGTTCTGAAAACACCAAGTTCTTTAAAAATCGCGATAAAACGAAATAATAAAATGGAGTATATTAGATACTATTTACCAACGAATAGTAGTATAAAAAAATAATGTAAAAAAAAAATATTTTTTAAAAACAAGCTTTTATTTAACCTGTACAATCAAAGGAATAAAATGAAGTAGTGTAACAAAAGATTTTTTAGCAAGAAAACTTTGTCAAAACTGCACTAAAATGAATAAAATAAAATAAGTTAAGGTCTCGTTAAAGTTACTAAAAGCTATTTAGTGAAAGGAGTTATTCAAACTCTAATGAAAATTACTAACAATTTGTACTAATTTACTTTGTTTTTAAAAAAGCTTGTCGCGCGAATAGCAAACCGGCATTTAAATATCTGCATACATACATACCTAACCAATTATGCATGTACGCTGAATTCGCCGACAAGCTTTTTTAAAAACGAAGTAAATTAGTATCTGCCCTGTAGATGTGTAATATGGTTTTAGCTTTGTGCCATATGAATGTATGTAAGAAAATCAAAATCAAATTATTTAATAAGTTAAATAATTTACCCCAATATGGGTATCAATCGAAATGATTTTGAATAAACTTTATTTTTGAATTGAATTTAAGAGGGGTGCCACTTGTTTGAACAGTCTAATTTAGTTAAAGAAGTGCTATGCTTAAAATACTATGCAACAATTACAATATTTTTGAGGTGCTTGAATGCAGTTTGCCCCGATGTATTGCTAGAGGTCTAACTTAAAATATAGGATGAAAAAAAATTGGAGAATTGCCACCTGTTTGAAAATCAGAGTTTAAGTAAATTGATNTATATTAGATACTATTTACCAACGAATAGTAGTATAAAAAAATAATGTAAAAAAAAAATATTTTTTAAAAACAAGCTTTTATTTAACCTGTACAATCAAAGGAATAAAATGAAGTAGTGTAACAAAAGATTTTTTAGCAAGAAAACTTTGTCAAAACTGCACTAAAATGAATAAAATAAAATAAGTTAAGGTCTCGTTAAAGTTACTAAAAGCTATTTAGTGAAAGGAGTTATTCAAACTCTAATGAAAATTACTAACAATTTGTACTAATTTACTTTGTTTTTAAAAAAGCTTGTCGCGCGAATAGCAAACCGGCATTTAAATATCTGCATACATACATACCTAACCAATTATGCATGTACGCTGAATTCGCCGACAAGCTTTTTTAAAAACGAAGTAAATTAGTATCTGCCCTGTAGATGTGTAATATGGTTTTAGCTTTGTGCCATATGAATGTATGTAAGAAAATCAAAATCAAATTATTTAATAAGTTAAATAATTTACCCCAATATGGGTATCAATCGAAATGATTTTGAATAAACTTTATTTTTGAATTGAATTTAAGAGGGGTGCCACTTGTTTGAACAGTCTAATTTAGTTAAAGAAGTGCTATGCTTAAAATACTATGCAACAATTACAATATTTTTGAGGTGCTTGAATGCAGTTTTCACCGATGTATTGCTAGAGGTCTAACTTAAAATATAGGATGAAAAAAAATTGGAGAATTGCCACCTGTTTGAAAATCAGAGTTTAAGTAAATTGATAAGAAAAAACGAATATTGCAATATGGACGTCAAAAGAAAGAGGGTGGAGAAGGCTTACAGCCAAAAATATTTTTTTAGAGTTTCCACCTGTTTGAAAATTTAAATTTAATTTAATTTATAAGATAAATTGAATATCGCAATATGGGTATCAAACTGAAGGAGTTTAGGAAATTTCATTGCCGAAAATATTTTGAGTGAGGGCTGCCACCTGTTTGAAAAATTTTATTGTATTAAATTGATAAAATAAATGAAATCTAATATGGTGGGTTTTTATTAAAGCTACAGAAGCCAAATAAACAATTTTTAAAATTTTTGAATCTTTGTCTGTCTGTATATTTGTACACGCATCAGTCGAAAACATGGAATTGTATGCAGTTTTCACCGATGTATAGCTAGAGATCTAGCTTCCAATATGGAATAAAAAATTAGAGAGTTGCCCCCTGTGTTTTAAATTTCAGTTTAGGTCAATTGATACGGTAAAGTTAATACTGCAATATGGCTGTCAAAAGAAAGAAATTTACAAAGGCTTACAGCTGCAAATATTTTTGTGGAAGGTAGCCACCTATTTGAAAACTTTAATTTAATTTAATTGATAGCAATTTTGGCATCAAACTAAAGACGATAGGAAATTTGAATGCTGAAAATATTTTTAGGGGATTTGCGAACGATTGAAAAATTGTATTCATTAAAATTTGTAAAATAAAAGAATTATTGCAATACGAATATTAAACTAAAGAGGATTAGGAAACTTACTTTTTAAAATATTCTTGAAGCGGGTTGCCACTTATTTGAAAACTTTAATTCAGTTAAATTTATAATATAAACTAAGTGTTGCCATATGGGTATCAAACGAGAGTACTTGAGAATAATAAAATTGCAACAGGCCGATATCTGTACATAATAGATGTTAAAGAAAAATTAATAGGGGTTTATTAGATCAACAGAAGCCAAATCTAAAATTTCAGTATGTTTGTCTGTATGTTTGTAAGCGCATCACGTAAAAGCTAATGTATGGAATTAAATGCAGTTTTCACCGATGTATATATTGCTAGAGCTCTAATTGAAAATATAGAATCCATTTTTTTTTTTGTTTTAGTTTATCGTCGATCATTATTCCTAGGTATTTGAACGTATTAACTTTTTCCAGCGCGTCGTTGTTATATTTAGAGTTAGCAATGGAAATTTCGCCTTGATATAACCACAAACTTAATTTTTTTTTCTGTGTGGAAGGTTTTTCGCTAAAAAAAAATAAAACTTTTTGTTGTTGCTCCCAAAAAATTAAGAAATCTGAGACATCACGTTTTAAAATTTCATACAGTAACGCTGTGATACCATATGGAATACCAATCCCTTTCGGCTTCATGAGCTTTACCGATGGTCTTATTTCCACCTGTGCGATCTCTGCCAAGCATGCGTAATCTTTTTGTATGATCTTGCAACTACAACATTGGTGCGATGCGTATGCCAATAACAGTTCTTTTAGGGAAACTCAAGAGCACAGAAGTGCGTTTTCTGTTATAGGAGGGCCAAGAATCCTCGCTGTCCCACAGGATGAAAAGTTTTCCGGTACATTGCTAAATGAGTCGTGTGATCTCTTAAGTATCTTTCAAATGAAGCAATTGATATACCTACGGTAATCTTTCCTTGTTAATTCACCACTTTTACAATTCGTGGTAAAATTTATGAACTTATTTCTGGGTAGATGCAAGACCGCATGATCGTGCATGAGGGCGTCAGAAAAACTTAACCCCATCCTTCATTTAGACATCTGAAAACTAAATTCGTATAACTTAAACAAAGGTCCAAAGCAGACCAACCACACGTGGTTTCTATACATTTCAGCTGCAGCGCCATCCATTGGGTTCATTTTCTGCAAAACCATTGCTTACCATAAAATGAATACGTGTTATGAATTTCAACCTTAACTCCAGCGGCACTAATCGGGTAAATTTTTATCAAAAGAATTTTCCAGCATACAGGTACATAGCTCACATTTAAAATTTGAACGAAATCGGTTAATAAATACGATTTTTATAAATAACTCTACTCCAGCACCACCTAGCGAGTTTTCTAGTAGCATGTAATTGGACCATATATGTATGTAAGATAACCTCCGACAATCTGACGGAACTCTATTCAGTGGTTTTGAGTTTATTCCGAACAACGAAAACGGCTATCATTTTATGCAAATAGGTATGTAGATAGGACAGCTTATAGCGAAACTCTTAAAAGCAAAGCTCCATTCTTTGTGAAACATTTAAAAAAATTTTCACATAAATACAATAGCTCAATGAATTTAGAAATCTAGGAGAAAATGGTTCCCAATCGAACGATACTTGCGCGTTTACGTAAATGTATATCTTTCCAGCCTTTCCAATAATTACCACTTTTCGCCATAACTACGGTATTGATAACACATGTAGCTGTGTAGAATTTCAGGTGAAAGTAGTTCCAGAGATAAGCTATATGAGAAGTTCAGTTTGTATGGAAGGAAGGAGCCACGCCCCCATTCCCAATACATTTGCAATATATGCATCAGTGCTAAGTTTCAGTTCCCCAGCGTAATTGGTTTTAGAGATATATTGTTTTTTTTACGTTTTAGTCTGTATAAGAATTTTGGGAATATCCCGAGCTACATACCGAGTAAATTTTTGGTCAGAATATTTATTTTCAAGGTGTTGCCAAATATGAACCAAGTCGGTGCAGCCGTTTAGTAGGTTAGTGAAATAAATTGTAAAGAGAACTGTATGAAATTGTAAAACGTGGCGTCTCAGATTTCTTAATTTTTTGGGAGCAACAACAAAAAGTTTTAATTATTTTTAGCGAAAAACCTTCCACACAGAAAAAAAAAAGTTTGTGGTTATATCAAGGCGAAATTTCCATTGCTAGCTCTAAATATAGCAACGACGCGCTGGAAAAAGTTAGTACGTTCAAATACCTAGGAATAATGATCGACGATAAACTAAAACAAAACAAAAAAAAAATGGATTCTATATTTTCAATTAGAGCTCTAGCAATATGTACATCGGTGAAAACTGCATTTAATTCCATACATTAGCTTTTGCGTGATGCGCTTACAAACATACAGACAAACATAGCGAAATTTTAGATTTGGCTTCTGTTGATCTAATAAACCCCCTATTAATTTTTCTTTAACATCTATTATGTACAGATATCGGCCTGTTGCAATTTTATTATTCTCAAGTACTCTCGTTTGATACCCATATGGCAACACATAGTTTATATTATAAATTTAACTGAATTAAACTTTTCAAATAAGTGGCAACCCGCTTCAAGAATATTTTCAAAAGTAAGCTTCCTAATCCTCTTTAGTTTAATATTCGTATTGCAATATTT
>NW_016158366.1:74007-81273 GCF_001687245.7 Rhagoletis zephyria | reverse complement strand
CAAAAATATTTTCAGCTGTAAGCCTTTGTAAATTTCTTTCTTTTGACAGCCATATTGCAGTATTAACTTTACCGTATCAATTGACCTAAACTGAAATTTAAAACACAGGGGGCAACTCTCTAATTTTTTCTTCCATATTGGAAGCTAGATCTCTAGCGATACATCGGTGAAAACTGCATTCAATTCCATGTTTTCGACTGATGCGCGTACAAATATACAGACAGACAGAGATTCAAAAATTCTAAAAATTGTTTATTTGGCTTCTGTAGCTTTAATAAAAACCCAGCATATTAGATTTCATTTATTTTATCAATTTAATACAATAAAATTTTTCAAACAGGTGACAGCCCTCACTAAAAATATTTTAGGCAATAAAGTATCCTAAACACCTTCAGCTTGATACCCATATTGCAATATTCAATTTATCTTATAAATTAAATTAAATTTAAATTTTCAAACAGGTGGCAACTCTAAAAAAATATTTTTGGCTGTAAGCCTTCTTCACCCTCTTTCTTTTGACGTCCATATTGCAATATTCATTTTTTCTTATCAATTTACTTAAACTCCGATTTTCAAACAGGTGGCAACTGTCCAATTTTTTTCATCTTATATTTTAAGTTAGACCTCTAGCAATACATCGGGGAAAACTGCATTCAAATCCATGCATTCGTTTTCGAGTGATGCGCGAACAAACATACAGACAGACAGACAGACAGGCAAAAATTCTAAAAATGATTGATTTGGCTTCTGGTGCTCTAATAAAGACCCCCCACATTAATTTTTCTTTAATATCTATAATGTACAGACATCGACCTGTTACAATTTTATTATATGTATAGATGCGTAAGTTTTTTTAGTTTTATGGGCAACATATTTGGTAAACACCAAAGATATGTTTANAATAACAGTTCCTTCTTGGCACAGTTTTTTTGTCTCGATGCATCAGATCGAAAAACACGTATTTTTTACTTGCATCCCTAAGACAAATGGAGTGCCACACACAGTGATGGCAAATTTAGTCAGAAACAAGAAAGTTGAAGAGTTGATTTTTTTGGAAATAAATATGAAATTCGATTTTTTCCAGATAAATTCGATTTTATCCGAATTTTAGCAACACAAAGTTCGATTTCAAAAATTCACCATTTTGGAGCTAAAATTCGATCAAAATTCGAATATCGAAGCTTAGAATATCGAATTTTTTCATTCCTAGTTCCTAATTGCGGATAAGAATTCGAAAAAATAGCGATATAATCGGCGATGATTTTCACAGAAATGTCGTGTCGAATTAGTAGCTTCCGTAATAGAAAATGCTGGCAGGATATTTAGCCATAGGCTTTACTTAAGCTATTCGCAGTTGCCTTCAAGCACGAATAGGTTTCTCGAAAAATTGCCCAAGTCCGAAAATCGTAGCAGGGTGCTTTATGACGAGCGATTTCCACTAAGTATTTGTGGTACCTGATATACAATTTTGCTCGAAGCAGAAAAAAACATGAAATGAAAATGAAATGAAAAACGCCGTTTCAATCTAGAACATAATTTATCCGTTCAATTACAAATGATTTTGTTGAAATTGTTACATTTTCTTGACAGATAGGCACAAGGCCCATGTAAAAATTATAAAAGGTAAAGGTAAGAAGCGGAATAATAAAATCGCTAAACTCAAAAGTCCTTACCATTCAGTAAAAGCAACTGAAGTCCTTAATGAAAATATCGATAGTTGCCTTCAAAGCTATGGACAAAGTTGTCAGCTCTTGCTTCACGTCAGGAAAGGTTAATGACTTGGCACTTGGCAGCGATAAAAAATTAATTGATTGAATACGAATCTTATTCTGAGAGATTGCCAAAAGCAGTAGTTGAATTTTCTTCTCTTAATATATAACTAAATGGATTTGAGATAAAAAAAAAATAAAAATTCAAAAATATGCAAAACAATTTCAAATACGAAAAAAGGCTTAAAAAAATAAAAAATAAAAACTTTAAGAAATAAAAAATTTATAAAAAAGGACCATGATTATATGACTTTTGGCTCAATGCGAAAGTTCTAAATAACCTCCAATCGGGCTGAAGTTTTATATTTCTCAATTCTGCAACCAGCATCACGTTTTTAGGTGGTATCCCAATCAAAAAGTATTTTTTTTTGGCTTGATACAAATTAGGTCCACCTTAATATATACATATAAAGCTGCGAGTAAAATAATAGCAGTACAATTCAAAATGATGTTGCTGGTAACTTATGTTTATTTATTTATTGTTAATCATTTCCATTTAAAATATGGGTCGTTTGCTAACTGCGGGCAAAATGTCAGGCCGGCTCAAAACTGCCACGTACACCGATTAATGGCTGATAGCGCGTTACATTTACTTTAACGCAGGTGTCGTCTTTACAAGCAACGTGAAAACCGGGTCGAGTGGTGTAACAACTGCTCGACAGTTTTGAATGCCATATGCGTCTAAAATATTTTTGATAAATATACGTTTTCTGAAATAGTGATACAGAACCTCGATTGCCATCTCTAGTCCAAGAAAATATGAGAGTGGACCGTCATGCATCTCGAATTTAGATGATATCTGCTTTTTATTCGCGTTAATCTCGTTCTCTCGTTCATCTAGCGTAATGTTGTATGCACGACCCGATTGCTTAAACCCATATATTGCCTTTTTAAGCTTAAGAACCTTCTTGGGTTGTGCAGTGCTGAGAAAATTTGATGGCTGCTTCATGTAGACATTTTCATCTAGGCTACTGTTCAAATATGTATTTGAGATATCGGCTTGATGCATATACAGCTGTGTCTCCGCAACTATAGCGAACAGCATTCGAATGGTTTCATAGCGTATAACAGGAGAGAACGTTTCCCAATAGTTTCTAATGCGATCAAAGCATACAATTTTGCAACCCTACATATTACTACAAATCACCTTATATGAATTCGCCTTAAAGCTAATCTACTACTATTAAGAATTTACGATATTAGAATGCGACCCTGTCGTATGTATGACAGCTGCTAGGCTTAAGTCAAAAAGTAGAAAATACGCGCGCGTACCTGTCAACCGAAAAGTTTATTTTATTTTTACAAATATATTGGTCTGCGACTTGTTGGCTGCAAGCCAACGGCACTAACAGCGTTCGGACTGCTGAAACTCGATTCGGGAGTAAATGACTCGAAAAATCGGAGCAAAAATTAAATTTTCGGAGCAGATTAACAATTTTTTATTAAATATTATTAGGAAAAATTGTTACATCTTTACGTACTTTTTCAATTCATCACATTTTTTATACATATGTATATCACAGTTAATTTTTCACCCCATCACTTTGTGTTTACATTGTAATTATAATACGATGTTTCCACGTTTCGTAATTCGCTCTCTAGGTAATTTGCTAAGTAATTCGTGAATTGCCCTGTTTCCACGCCACACATTTGTAATTCGTTTGGCAGCTCTACTTCTTGTTTTTGTTCTACGCTATTTATTATTATATTTGTGTACTGCAAATATCGAAGATGGACCGAAAATTTAAGTTATCATCAAAGATTTTAGTTTATATAGAGAATATTTTATTTATTAATTTTCCGGCAACTAGAAAAAGTGCCAGCAAATTGGGCAAGGCCGGTAAAAACTTCGATATATTTCCGATAAATATTAGAGAAGGCACCGATTCGTTCGTCATTCGCATAGTAATTCGATCTGAATTACCTACAAATGACGTAATTCGAAGGGTAATTGGATGTCGAATGACGAATGGGAGAGCGAATTACGAATGAGAGAGCGAATTACGAAGCGTGGAAACGTCGTATAAAGCATTGGCACGGAGTGCTTATAACTCAGCTTAATCTCTAAATAGAATTGAAACAAACTTCCATCAATAAATTTATAATTAAAAAAAAAATAAGTAAATTATTTGACGGCGTATAATTTTCTGACCTTTGGTTTAACTTTCAGCTGCTTCGACATTGAGCCTGTTCCTGTATTTATTTTTAACGAGATTCATCTCTGAAAATTTTCGTTCGGCAGCAGTATTGCTGTGCGGTAAAATAGCTAACGTCAGCATATACTCTGCAAAGTTGCTAAACATACACCTTTCCAAAATATTATTCTGGTCCTTAATCAATCCCCTGTGGAAATAAAAAGTGATTCCCCAAGGAATGATAAGAAGTAAAAGAGACAACTTCAGTTAAAACTTGCTATAAAAAACCTTGGCCACAGAAGTTATGGAGCAGAAATTTAAGAAGTTACCAAATATTTTTAATAAATCCTTAATGCGAATCGAAAAAAAAAAAAAATCGGAGCATGTTTTAGGTCAAGCGGAGTAGGGAGTAGATTTTAAATTTAAAGAAGGAATCAGAGTAGATCTACTCCGATCGGAGCAAAGTCCGGACGCTGGGCAGTAAGCAGGCGTTAGCCGGCACCAGCGCCGGCGGAGCACCAGGGCTCCGCGTGTAAGCATCAGGTACAATTTATTGAAGGTACACCCAGCAACTAAAGATGTGGGATAACCCACGTGGCGGCCGTGGGTGCATCCGGCGAAATGCGGCGAAATGCGGCCATATGTACATACATAGGAAAAAAATGAAATTTAAAACAAATGTAGCAAAAAGTTTGTAACAAAAAAATTTAAATACAGAAAAATGTATGAATTCAATTAATTAATTAACTAATGAACTAATTAATTAATTAGGGATTAAACAAAATTTTCACATACATACGTAAATAACTAAAAATTTACGGTGGAGGTAACCTAATTACAAAGCTTTCAAAAATATTACAAAAAAAAAACTTAACTACCTTCAAAAATCACAAAAAAAAAATTATAAAAAATTTACAAAATCTCAGAAACTTTCAATGCGCATACATACATGAACTCGCATTAAAAAATGTGGTGGCGTTATGAATAATTACCTAAAAAACTTTGAAAAAAATTCCAGTCGAAAATTTTATGCGCCATATGCGGAGCACCGTGGTACATACAAATACTAGTATCCACAAAGATCTTAATGTAAATACGGAGCATGAGGAAATAAGAGGGCTAAGCGCCAGTTACTCAGTACGGTTAAGGAACCACCCAAATCGGCTAGCGAGAGATCTTCTTAGCCCGAGATATGCGAGAAGACTAAAAAGAAAGGATTTCTCCGATATTACCAAATGATGAGCAATATAATATATGTTGATATCCGCAATATATCAATGTTGGCTCTGGAGCTCGTCCTTTCAGACCGACCACCCAACACCAGTGTCATTGCGGCTCGGAAACTTGTCCTTTCCGACCAAACATAGCATACTGGATTGTAATTACTTAAATATAGAGTAGCGAAGGCGCGGCATGGAAACTAGTCCTTTCCACCCGCCCAGGCTGTGCGGCTCTGGAACTCGTCCTTTCAGCAACAGCTGTAACAAATATATATTTAAAAAAATACAAAAATTTCTAAGCATTGCCGCAGAAATTTTACATTTAATGGTAATTTGTAAGATTTGAAAACTTACTGTTAGTTTCGAAAGAAAGATTCACTAAATAAATACATATTATAAGAAAAAAAAACAAAAACAAAAATTATAAAAGCATTCAAAAACAACCAAAAAAATGGTACTATCAAGTTTAAACAAAAATACAAACTTTAAAACAAAAGGTGCTGTACCACAAAAGTTAGCCAAGCCACCACTGCACCGTAACATACGCTATATAAGGGCGTCCACTGCACCGTAACAAACGCTTTATGTATAACGGTGTGTGAAACCACGCCACGCCGCTAAGCCGCCACTGAAGTGTAACATCGTTACATAGCGGCATGCGGAGCCACTATAACCATCGCAGAGCCGTGGCGCGATATGGCAGCAACAACAACATCAACGAGTAGCAGTTTTCAGCTTTTGGGTATGACTTACTACCAGGGTTGCGTGATTTTGATTTAGTCAAATCACAAATCCATAAATCAAATTTATTTCTGAATTGAAAGTCGCATCAAATCCCAAATAAATTTTATTTGTGACTTGCTTGGTCAACCAAATAAAATATAAGTTTTATTTGTGATTTGATTCGTCAACTAAATAAGAGATAAGTTTTATTTGAGATTTGAACGTCAACCAAATAAAAAATTTATTTTAGTTGTGATTTGATTCGTCAAGCAAATAAGAAATAAAATGTATTTGTGATTTGCTTGGTCAACGAAATAAGGAATCAAATTTACTTGTGATTTGATTCGTCGAGCAAATAAGAAATAAAATTTATTTGTGATTTGAATCGCCTCCAAATCAGAAATGTTATTGATTTGTCATTTGATTTGTAGAGCGAATCATTGATTTGTGATTTTTCAGCTAAATAATACTCTTGTTGGCAACGCAATTACTTCGGGATATTTGGGACTACTTTGAAATTTTCGGGACTTTTTCGGGATTTTGGGACTAATTCCGTGTTGTTGGGACTATTTTGGGTTTTGCGAGACTTCTTCGGGATTTTCTTTCGGGGATTTTTGGACTATTTCGGGATTTTCGAGAATTCTTCGGGATTTTCTTGACTATTTCGGGGTTTTCCAGACAACTTCGGTATTCTCGGAGTTATCGGGATCTACGGACCTACTTCGGGATTTTCGGGATCAATTCGGATTTTTTGGTACTATTTCGAGTTTTTCGAGACTACTTCGAGGTTTTCGATGTTCTCGGGGCTATTTCGGGATCTCAGGGATTTTTGGGACCAATTCGGAATTTTTGGTACCAATTCGGAATTTTCGGGACTAATTCGGGTTTTTCGAACTACATCGAGATTTTCTGGGTTCTCGGGAATAGAGACTATTTTGGTATTTTTTACCTATTTCGGGATTTTCTGGACTATTCCGGGTTTTCCGAGACTACTTCGAGATTTTCGGGGTCCTTGGGACTGTATCGGGATCTTCGTGACTACCTCGGTGTTTTTTGGACCAATTAGGAATTTTTGGGCTATACCGGGGTTTTTGGGAGTATTTTGGTATTTTTGGAATAACTTCGAGGTTTTTGGGGTATTTTGAGAATTTTTGGAACTATTTCGGGTTTTTCGAGACTACTTCGAGATTTTCAGGATTTTTCGGACTATTTCAGAATTTTTGGGACAACTTCGATATTTTCGGTTTTCTCGGGAATATACCAGGATTTGTGGGACTATTTTGGGATTGTTGGAACCAATTCGGAAACTTTGAAACGATTTCGGGTTTTAAGAGATTTTCGGGATTCTCGGCTCTAAATCGGGATCTACAGGACTACCTCGGAATTTTTCGACTATTTCAGGATTTTCGAGACTTCTTC
>NW_016158366.1:63133-72682 GCF_001687245.7 Rhagoletis zephyria | reverse complement strand
GATTTGAACGTCAACCAAATAAAAAATTTATTTTATTTGTGATTTGATTCGTCAAGCAAATAAGAAATAAAATGTATTTGTGATTTGCTTGGTCAACGAAATAAGGAATCAAATTTACTTGTGATTTGATTCGTCGAGCAAATAAGAAATAAAATTTATTTGTGATTTGAATCGCCTCCAAATCAGAAATGTTATTGATTTGTCATTTGATTTGTAGAGCGAATCATTGATTTGTGATTTTTCAGCTAAATAATACTCTTGTTGGCAACGCAATTACTTCGGGATATTTGGGACTACTTTGAAATTTTCGGGACTTTTTCGGGATTTTGGGACTAATTCCGTGTTGTTGGGACTATTTTGGGTTTTGCGAGACTTCTTCGGGATTTTCTTTCGGGGATTTTTGGACTATTTCGGGATTTTCGAGAATTCTTCGGGATTTTCTTGACTATTTCGGGGTTTTCCAGACAACTTCGGTATTCTCGGAGGTATCGGGATCTACGGACCTACTTCGGGATTTTCGGGATCAATTCGGATTTTTTGGTACTATTTCGAGTTTTTCGAGACTACTTCGAGGTTTTCGATGTTCTCGGGGCTATTTCGGGATCTCAGGGATTTTTGGGACCAATTCGGAATTTTTGGTACCAATTCGGAATTTTCGGGACTAATTCGGGTTTTTCGAACTACATCGAGATTTTCTGGGTTCTCGGGAATAGAGACTATTTTGGTATTTTTTACCTATTTCGGGATTTTCTGGACTATTCCGGGTTTTCCGAGACTACTTCGAGATTTTCGGGGTCCTTGGGACTGTATCGGGATCTTCGTGACTACCTCGGTGTTTTTTGGACCAATTAGGAATTTTTGGGCTATACCGGGGTTTTTGGGAGTATTTTGGTATTTTTGGAATAACTTCGAGGTTTTTGGGGTATTTTGAGAATTTTTGGAACTATTTCGGGTTTTTCGAGACTACTTCGAGATTTTCAGGATTTTTCGGACTATTTCAGAATTTTTGGGACAACTTCGATATTTTCGGTTTTCTCGGGAATATACCAGGATTTGTGGGACTATTTTGGGATTGTTGGAACCAATTCGGAAATTTTGAAACGATTTCGGGTTTTAAGAGATTTTCGGGATTCTCGGCTCTAAATCGGGATCTACAGGACTACCTCGGAATTTTTCGACTATTTCAGGATTTTCGAGACTTCTTCGAGAAGAAGAAATCCCGGTATAGTCCCGAGAAATCCGAAAACCTCGGAAGTTGTCTCGAAAAACCCGAAAAGGTCCCAAAAATTCCTAATTGGCCCCAAAAATGCCGAGGTACTCCCGCAGATCCCGATATAGTCCCGAGAACCCCAAAAATCACCAAGTAGGCCCGAGAACCCCGAAAATCGCGAAGTAGTCCCGAAAATCCCGAAGATTTTCGTGGAACTCGAAGTTGGAAGATACTTGAATATCGCATTTGTGTTGCATAAAAAAGTAATATTTAGCTAAAAAATCGCGAATCCATTGATTCGCTCTACAAATCAAATCACAAATCAATTTGATTTCTGATTTAGAGGCGATTCAAATCACAAATAAATTTTATTTCTTATTTGCTCGAAGAATCAAATCTATACATATAATTAAATTGTAACAGGTCGATGTCTGTACATTATAGATATTAAAGAAAAATTAATGTGGGGGGTCTTTATTAGAGCACCAGAAGCCAAATCAATCATTTTTAGAATTTTTGCCTGTCTGTCTGTCTGTCTGTCTGTTTGTTCGCGCATCACTCGAAAACGAATGCATGGATTTGAATGCAGTTTTCACCGATGTATTGCTAGAGGTCTAACTTAAAATATAGGAAGAAAAAAATTAGAGAGTTGCCACCTGTTTGAAAATCGGAGTTTAAGTAAATTTGGCTTACAGCCAAAAATATTTTTTTAGAGTTGCCACCTGTTTGAAAATTAGAAGGCTTACAGCCAAAAATATTTTTTAGAGTTGCCACCTGTTTGAAAATTTACATTTAATTTAATTTATGAGATAAATTGAATATTGCAATATGGGTATCAAACTGAAGGGGTTTAGGAGATTTTATTGCCGAAAATGGTTTTAGGGAGGGCTGCCACCTGTTTGAAAAATTTTATTGTATTAAATTGATAAAATAAATGAAANCTGTCTGTATGTTTGTTCGCGCATCACTCGAAAACGAATGCATGGATTTGAATGCAGTTTTCCCCGATGTATTGCTAGAGGTCTAACTTAAAATATAGGATGAAAAAAATTGGACAGTTGCCACCTGTTTGAAAATCGGAGTTTAAGTAAATTTGGCTTACAGCCAAAAATATTTTTTTAGAGTTGCCACCTGTTTGAAAATTTAAATTTAATTTAATTTATAAGATAAATTGAATATTGCAATATGGGTATCAAACTGAAACTGAAACGGAGCCACTATAACCATCGCAGAGCCGTGGCGCGATATGGCAGCAACAACAACATCAACGAGTAGCAGTTTTCAGCTTTTGGGTATGACTTACTACCAGGGTTGCGTGATTTTGATTTAGTCAAATCACAAATCCATAAATCAAATTTATTTCTGAATTGAAAGTCGCATCAAATCCCAAATAAATTTTATTTGTGACTTGCTTGGTCAACCAAATAAAATATAAGTTTTATTTGTGATTTGATTCGTCAACTAAATAAAAGATAAGTTTTATTTGTGATTTGAACGTCAACCAAATAAAAAATTTATTTTATTTGTGATTTGATTCGTCAAGCAAATAAGAAATAAAATGTATTTGTGATTTGCTTGGTCAACGAAATAAGGAATCAAATTTACTTGTGATTTGATTCGTCGAGCAAATAAGAAATAAAATTTATTTGTGATTTGAATCGCCTCCAAATCAGAAATGTTATTGATTTGTCATTTGATTTGTAGAGCGAATCATTGATTTGTGATTTTTCAGCTAAATAATACTCTTGTTGGCAACGCAATTACTTCGGGATATTTGGGACTACTTTGAAATTTTCGAGACTTTTTCGGGATTTTGGGACTAATTCCGTATTGTTGGGACTATTTTGGGTTTTGCGAGACTTCTTCGGGATTTACTTTCGGGGATTTTTGGACTATTTCGGGATTTTCGAGAATTCTTCGGGATTTTCTTGACTATTTCGGGGTTTTCCAGACAACTTCGGTATTCTCGGAGTTATCGGGATCTACGGACCTACTTCGGGATTTTCGGGATCAATTCGGATTTTTTGGTACTATTTCGAGTTTTTCGAGACTACTTCGAGGTTTTCGATGTTCTCGGGGCTATTTCGGGATCTCAGGGATTTTTGGGACCAATTCGGAATTTTTGGTACCAATTCGGAATTTTCGGGACTAATTCGGGTTTTTCGAACTACATCGAGATTTTCTGGGTTCTCGGGAATAGAGACTATTTTGGTATTTTTTACCTATTTCGGGATTTTCTGGACTATTCCGGGTTTTCCGAGACTACTTCGAGATTTTCGGGGTCCTTGGGACTGTATCGGGATCTTCGTGACTACTTCGGTGTTTTTTGGACCAATTAGGAATTTTTGGGCTATACCGGGGTTTTTGGGAGTATTTTGGTATTTTTGGAATAACTTCGAGGTTTTTGGGGTATTTTGAGAATTTTTGGAACTATTTCGGGTTTTTCGAGACTACTTCGAGATTTTCAGGATTTTTCGGACTATTTCAGAATTTTTGGGACAACTTCGATATTTTCGGTTTTCTCGGGAATATACCAGGATTTGTGGGACTATTTTGGGATTGTTGGAACCAATTCGGAAACTTTGAAACGATTTCGGGTTTTAAGAGATTTTCGGGATTCTCGGCTCTAAATCGGGATCTACAGGACTACCTCGGAATTTTTCGACTATTTCAGGATTTTCGAGACTTCTTCCGGTATAGTCCCGAGAACTCCGAAAACCTCGGAAGTAGTCTCGAAAAACCCGAAAAGGTCCCAAAAATTCCTAATTGGCCCCAAAAATGCCGAAGTACTCCCGCAGATCCCGATATAGTCCCGAGAACCCCGAAAATCTCCAAGTAGTTTCGAAAACCCCGGAATAGTACTGAAAATCCCGAAGAAATCTCGAAAATCACGAAATAGTCCAAAAGTATCGAAATAGTCCAAAAAATCCCAATATATTCCCGAGAACATCGCAAATCTCGAAGTAGTCTCAAAAAACCTGAATTAGTCCCAAAAATACCGATATATTCCCGAGAATACTGAAAAACTCGAAGTTGTCCCAAAACTTCCGAACTAGTGCAAAAATTCTGAAAATCTCGAAGTAGTCTCGAAAAACCCGAAATAGTCCGGTAAATCCCGACGTAATCTCGAAGATCCCAATATAGTCCCGAGAACACCGTAAATCTCGAAGTAGTCTCGAAAAACCCAGAATGGTCCCGAAAATCCCAAAGAAATCTCGAAGCTAAGTGTTGGCAACCCTGAAATGAAAAGACGTAAATTTTGTATGCTCTTGCGAAAATTTTGTTAATTTATTAAATAAATTGTTTTTCCGAAAGTATCTTGCTTAAAAACGAGTGTATTAATTGAAGATAAGCACGGGTACAAGGAAGTAATCGATATAATTGGTGAGGAAGGATGGAAGCAAGATGTGACAGGTGCAGAGGCACCATTCGGACAGAAGTGGCGAAAATCCGTTGTCAAGGTGTGTGTGGGAAATATTTCCATCTAACAAACAAATGCGCTGGCGTGGACCAATACAGCATAGATAAATTGAGTGAGGTTCCAATGCTTAGGTTTATGTGCGATGATTGTTTGCAGTACATAAATAACATTGATGACATACTTAAAGACATGCAAATGGTTGTGAAGCAAAATGGCCAAAAGCTAGCTGAATATAGAAACGAGTTCGATAATTCTCTGAAGAAAAATGAAGAGAAATTAAGCTAGTACTGAAGGCGGTAGAAACAGCATTTGCTGAAAGAATCAAGGCAATGAAAAAAGCTCAAGAAACATGTGAGAAAAGTGTTAAAGAAGTAAATAAACTCCAAGATATAGCTGATTTTATAAACAAAATAGCGAGCAGGTACGTAAGGAGATTGAAAACAACAAAGAAGATAACAAGAAAATGGTTGAAGCAATAACTAAAGTAAATGGGAAAATGTGTGCAGAAATAAAGAAAAATACAAATGTGGATGCCAGAGTTTCATATGCCAACGCAGCAAAAAGTGCCAAATCAAAAAAAGAAGAGTTGCCAGAGCTAAGAAATGTTGTTCCTCTAATAATTAAGCCAAGTACCAAACAGGAAGTTGAAAAAACTAAAAAGGATCTTAACTCAAAAGTTGATCCCAAAGAGTTACAAATTATGAACATAGTGGGTGGACAAGATGGAGTGGTAATCGTAGAAAGTGCAAATAATGCAGAGAGAGAAAAAATAAGAAATGCAATTGAAAATAATATTGGAAATAATTATGAGGTGAGGATCCCTAAAAAAATTAACCCATCTGTTCTGATAACCGGAATAAGTTACAAATATGAGATTGAGGAGCTTGCTCAAAGAATTAAAAGCCAAAATAATTGCTTGAGCCAAACCGACATAAAAATTACACAGTTATACCAAGTAAATAAAAATGGAAATACTTACTATAATGCAGTTCTAGAATTGGATGTCAAAGTGTTTGCGAAGATATTAGCTGAGGAAAGGCATAATGTAGGATGGGAACGATGCAAAGTATACGATGCAGTGCAGGTTTTGCGTTGTTTTAAGTGTAAAGGCTTCAATCATAAAGCTAAAGACTGTGGAGCAACGGAAGTGTGCACTAAATGTCATGGTGCACATATTCCAAAGAATGCAATGTGACAGCATTAATAAATGTATCAACTGCATTAGAGCAAACAAAGATCTGAATATGGGACTAGATATAAACCACGATACTATGGACAGATTGTGCCCTGTATATCAGCAGAAGCTGAATGTAAGGAAAAAACATATGGGATACTAGCAACAAACCAAATATAGTGTGACTATGTCACGGAAAACTAAAGCGTATACTACACGCAATAAGAAAGGCTGTATCCTGCAGTGCATATATCTTAATATTAATAGTATTGTATCAAATAAAGTGGAACTCGAACGTCTTATCGAAGTTAAAAAACCAGCCTTAGTAGTGTGCTCCGAAACTTGTACAACAGATAATATAATGGACTCCGAGTTAAATATCTCTACATATAAATTAATCCGTTGTGATTCACACAGTAGGCACACGGGTGGTGTGTTATTTTATATACATGAACAAGTAGAATTTAACATTGTGTGCAATAAGTCTTTCGACATGAATATGTGGTGTATTATTATAAAAATTAAAAAATGCGCACTTAAGTGGCAATTTGGAGTAATCTATCACTCACCTAGTAGCAGCGATGCAGATTTTGTTAAATATTTAAATGAGATCGTCACGGAGCACCTTAAAGATTCGGATAATAATCTAATTATTGGCGACTTTAATATAAACATGAATATACCATCCACGTACTCTAACCAACTTACAAGTGTGTTTGCACAAATGGCCATGATACAAAGAATTGATTTTAACACGAGAGTAACGGAGCACTCAGCTATCGACCTACTATTTGCCAATAATGACCAAATCAAAATTGAATGTGCTAGCGAATATAAAATATCTGATCATGAGACAATCTGCTTTCAAATACCCACTACAAAATATTGCAGAATGAGAAAATATGCTAATGCCGTCTGTTGGGAGAACTACAGCGCGGAGAACCTGATAAATCTGCTGCGGATATGTGATATAAGTTCTATATCTAATATAGTAATAGAAAATAGGGTTCAGGCTTTGAATGATATCTTGTCTGAAGCCATGCAAACATTGACATACGAGAAGAGGATCAATATACAATTGCGAAATAAGTGGTACGATCGTGAACTAACAGTACTACATAATAGAAAATTTGAATTATATAAAAATGCGATTAGCTCAGGTCATTGGGATGATTATAATGCCGTTAAAAAATTATATAAAAAAACTATAATACTTAAAAAGAAATGTTTGAAAGATGCGGTGGAACTTGCAGACAATAAAGAGCATATTAAAAAAATAGTATTTAACGGTGAATGTCTAGAAAATAGCAACGATATAGCTAATGTCTTAAATTGTTATTTTGTTCAGAGCATAATCCAAATCAATGATAGTATTGAAATAATTGAACCTGTTGATGAAAGTGAAACAACCAACTCGATAGCAACATTTGAGCTCACCAGTATTGAGTTAGAAGATATAATGAACATCACAAAATCATTTAAAAACAAATATGGCGGTAAAAATCTATTGTCAGAGGGTGTTATCAAGGACTCTATGATGTACATTGCTCACGTATATAAGGACATTATAAACGAATCGTTTGATAGTGGCATTGTCCCGAGCTGCTGGAAGATATCCACAATAATACCAGTGGCAAAAGTGAAAAATACAATGAAACCTGACGAGCTGCGCCCAATTAATACCCTACCCATTGACGAAAAAATTATGGAAACAGTGGTGAAAAAGCAACTAGTAACCTACCTAGACAATCATAATATAATCATACCAGAACAATCAGGCTTCAGGAAAAGCCACTCCTGCGAAACAGCATTGAACATGGTAATTGCAGAGTGGAAAGAGGCTGTTGCTGATAAAAAGGTAGTAGTATCTTGCTTCTTAGACTTAAAGAGGGCGTTTGAAACAATCGATCGAAATGAATTGCTAAAGATAATTGATAAAATGGGGATTAAGGGAAAAGCTTTGGAATGGTTTCGTAGTTACCTGAGTAACAGAAAGCAGAGGACGGTAATTGGAGACGCAGTTTCATCGGTTGTTGATGTTAACATTGGGCTGCCGCAAGGCTCAGTACTTGCTCCGATATTGTTTATAATTTATATCAATGATATAAAAACTTGTTTGAGACATTGTAAAATAAGTCTTTTCGCGGATGATGCTTTAGTTAGCATTAGCGACAAAAATGTAGATTGTGCTGTTTTGAAAATACAAGAAGACTTAAATAATTTATATAAATGGTTGTGCATCAGAAAGCTAAAACTTAATATTGATAAAACTAAGTATATGATATTCCACAAGAACCACAACGTTGTAAACCATAATACTTTAAGCCATTCTAGTCTGAAGATAAAAACCAATGCAATTGAAAGAGTAGATCAAATGAAGTACCTAGGTGTAATAATTGATGAGAAACTAAGTTTCGTAGAACATATGAATCATTTAGAGAAGAAAATTGCACAGAAAATAGGATTTATGTGTCGAACATGTAAGGATATTAGCCAACATCACAAAATATTAGTATATAGATCAATTATAGAACCGCATTTTATTTACTGCCCAACAATACTACTGTTAACAAATGATACGTTAATTAATAAACTCCAAATACAGCAAAACAAAGCAATGCGTTTGATACTAAAATGCTCTTATAGAACATCAAAAAGTATTATGCTTCCTATGTTAAATTGGCTTAGTATTAAACAATTAATCTGTTATTACACATTGAAATTTATACATTACATAACACAGGGAATGTTACCAAATTATCTGAGTGATAGGATGCAGTACAATCATGAGATCCATAACTATGGAACTAGGAGTAGCAGAAATCTAAGACTGCCCAAAGTAAGAACCGAGTTCGCAAAAAAGACTTTAGAATACGTAGGTTATAAAATGTATAATGAACTACCAGCAGAGATAAAAGACTGTGAAAACGTGGTTAAGTTTAAAAAAAAACTATTTTTATATTGTAAACATTTAAATATGTAATATTAATTAAACAATGAATTTACTCATTTCTTTTAATGAAATAGTTTTAAGAAACAATTATGAATTTTGTAAACACTGGATGTACTATACAATGAATTAGGCTTTTTTGGCCGTAATAAAAGAAATAATAATAATAATAATAATAAAAATAGTCCAACAATCCCGAAATAATCCCAAAGATCCCGATATTTTTCGAGAATCCCGAAAATATCTAAATAGTTTCGAAAACCCCGAAATAGTCCCGGAAATTCCGAATTGGTCCCGGAAATTCCGAATTGGTCCCAAAAATCCCGAAGTTGTCCCTAAGATCCCGAGAACCCCCAAAAATCTCGAAGTAGTCTCGAAAAACCCGAAATAGTCCCAACAATACCGAATTAGTCCCAAAATCCTGAAACACCTGAAGAAGTCTCGAAAACCCCGAAGGAGTTCCAAAAACTCCGAATTATCCCAAAAATCACCAAGTAGGCCCGAGAACCCCGAAAATCTCGAAGTAGTCCCGAAAATCCCGAAGATTTTCGTGGAACTCGAAGTTGGAAGATACTTGAATATCGCATTTGTGTTGCATAAAAAAGTAATATTTAGCTAAAAAATCGCGAATCCATTGATTCGCTCTACAAATCAAATCACAAATCAATTTGATTTCTGATTTAGAGGCGATTCAAATCACAAATAAATTTTATTTCTTATTTGCTCGAAGAATCAAATCTATACATATAATAAAATTGTAACAGGTCGATGTCTGTACATTATAGATATTAAAG
>NW_016158366.1:48090-63108 GCF_001687245.7 Rhagoletis zephyria | reverse complement strand
CAATGGTTTTGCAGAAAATGAACCCAATGGATGGCGCTGCAGCCGAAATATATAGAAACCACGTGTGGTTGGTCTGCTTTGGACCTTTGTTTAAGTTATACGAATTTAGTTTTCAGATGTCTAAATGAAGGATGGTGTTAAGTTTTTCTGACGCCCTCATGCACGATCATGCGGTCTTGCATCTACCCAGAAATAAGTTCATAAATTTTACCACGAATTGTAAAAGTGGTGAATTAACAAGGAAAGATTACCGTAGGTATATCAATTGCTTCATTTGAAAGATACCTAAGAGATCACACGACTCATTTAGCAATGTACCGGAAAACTTTTCATCCTGTGGGACAGCGAGGATTCTTGGCCCTCCTATAACCGAAAACGCACTTCTGTGCTCTTGAGTTTCCCTATAAGAACTGTTATTGGCATACGCATTGCACCAATGTTGTAGTTGCAAGATCATACAAAAAGATTACGCATGCTTGGCAGAGATCTCACAGGTGGAAATAAGGCCATCGGTAAAGCTCATGAAACCGAAAGGGATTGGTATTCCATATGGTATCACAGCGTTACTATTATTGGCCTATGTGTGAGGAGGATACTGCGCCTTAGCGGTTTCAACTTAAGTAAAAAATTTTGACTTTACAGACTAACAGCCCTATTCTAATAAAACCTCACAACTGAGTTGTGAGCAAAAATTTGTGAGATTTCTTGTGAGGTCTATTTTGTGAGGTTATTCTTGGCCACACCTCATAAGAAAAAAGCTCAACAAAATCACCATACGAGGTGAAAAGCGTTTGCTGTCAAACAGCTGTTTCGTAAATAAAATATAGACAAAAGATGGATGGTCAACCACAGGAAAAGTAAGAATTTTTGCAATTTGTATATTTCTTTTTGATAATTACTTATTTTATTTATCTTCTAGGCGAATTCAAAAAGAAAGAACAACTCAGGAGCAGCTGCAGTTCTTCGTGCATTGCTGCAATGAGCATCCTGAGTTGCAGCGTTTTAAATGTGTGCCCATCAACCCGCAACTTTTGCAGAAGTTGTGGGCGGAGGTGGCGGACACTCTCAACTCAATGAGAGGTCCAACACGAAGTGCGGCCAAGTGGAAAGAAGTAAGTAAGATTTGTGTGTGCTTGTTTCTACACATATGTATGTTTTCTGCGCAGTCACTTATGCATTGGAAGCACCAGTTGCGCAATCGTGCGCGAAGGATAAAAATGCAGGCTCAAATGACTGGAGGAGGGCCTCAAACCTCTGATATAACAGAGTTTGAGCAGCAGGCCATTACAACCTTTGGGTCTGCAGCTGTAGACGGGTTTCCCGGTGTGCCCGGCACCTTGGGTTATCAGGTATTTATTTATAATTGTAAAAATACATATTTATCCATGCATTGAACATATCGCGCATTTAATTAAATATTGTCATAATCCAAAGAAATGTAAAATCTAGTTAAATATACAAAAATGAAAAAATTTGCGATTACGAGTAGCTCAATTGAATAAAATATGTGCTCATTTTTAACCGACTTCCAAAAAAGGAGGAGGTTATCAGTTCGTCGGAATATTATTATTATTATTTTTTTATTTTTTTTTTATGTATGTTACCGCATAACTTTGGACCACGTCAACCGATTTCGATAATTCTTTTTGCATCGGAAAGGTAGTGTCTCAGAGGTGGTCCCATACTAATCTGGTTAAGATCCGATCAGCGGATCATGAGATATATATATTTATTTTTATATGGGAGTTGAAGTCGGTTTTTTTTTGCTAAAAATTACTTGTTACCATTTCAGTATACTTATGTAAATTTAAAACTTAAGAGATGTTTTCTTGAGTTTTTTGTTTTCTGAGTTATGACAGTATTGAAGTAAATGCGATACGCGGAAGATATGTATAGATTTTGAATTTCCAATAAGGATCTATCACCACTGTCCGTCATTGTGGAGGAAGTATCATCTCCTCCACCAGCAACGTCGACTTTTGCTCTCACTGCTGATGCGTCTCCTACGACTGTTGTTGGCAATGTTGCGTCGCCTGCCGTTGTTGGGATAGCGAATGCTTAGGCTTCACCAATTCCGTCGCCTACTGTAGCGAAAAAGATGTCATCAGCAGCAGTTTTAAATGCGGTGGTGGCGAACGTGGAAGCCCGCGACAGAAGAGAGGAACAAGCTATTGCTTTTCAAGAGCGTATTGTGGAGCAAAATACGTGAATCGCTGCTGCCCTTACGCAGGTGGCCCAAGCGCTAACTGGGCTTACTGAAGCCATAACAAAATTTATTGAAAAAAATTAAGGTATGCTTTCTGTTGAAATCTAATTTTATTTTCAATTAATTTCGTTATTTATATTACAGGTGGTTGTAGTTTCTGTTGTTGTTGCAGCATAACACGTTCCCCAAGGTTATTTAATCAGATGTGGAATTATTTAATTGAATTTATTTTAAGCGACTGTTGCTCTAAATGTTAGTACAGTAAAAATGGTAAGGTACATAAATCGTTTTAATTATTGTTGAGTAGTTTTAAGAGATATTAAAAATAGAATTCCGGGTCTCAGGAACTAGTGGAATTTCCGCCATCTTGAAAAGAAGGATGTAAACATTTTTCGCAATCAACATCAATACGGTGCATATTTTAGAAAAATCTCAGAAGTACTTTTTTTCTAGCGTCATTATTTTGCTTCTTAATGGAAGATCACATTTTTTCACTTTTCAACAGTGGATTGTCATAAAACCGTTCATTGAATAGTATTATTTTCGTGGAAAAATTAAAAAAAATTATTACAATTTTTTTGTTAACAAGCAAAATAATTACGATAGAAGAAAATTGTAAACAACAAGTGTAGATTTTTTCGTCCAGCAAAAAGTATTCCTGAGTTTTTTCTAAAAAAAAAAACCGTATCGATGTATATTGTGAAAAACGTTTACACCCTTCTTTGCCAGATGGCGGAAATTCCACTACTTCCTGAGACCCGGAATTCTATTTTTAACATGTCTTAAACTACTTAGCAATAACCAAAATGATTTATGTTCTTCACAAAAAGCCAATTTTGTTAGTCTCACTGTACTATAGTGCTTTTCATAACTTTACGACACTCAGAAACTGACAAGATTTGAGTATTTATTTTGTTATTTTTTAATTTTAATAGCTTGTTTATAAAAATATAGTTTACTCTTTAAGAAGCCCGGAACGATTTTCTTTTTCAAGTTTTGACCATCTATTTGTATTTATCAATTTTCAACATATTTTTTTAGGAAAAGATAGTGCATGCTACAACGAAAATCAAATAACTGAAAGCTTTAAACTTAGTATACGATTTAGAATAATTCGACGAAGTTCGAAAAATGGACATCAAAATTTAAAACTTTTTAATTGGAATTAATAGAAATAATTCTGGCAGTTTTGTAGCCCATTCAATTTTAATACAATATTGTGCAAGTATGAATTAGCTCACAATTCTCGTTGATTTTTGAGAATTTATTTTGTTAGCCTTGTTGCTCATTTTTTAAAATGGGCCTATTAAACTGCATACTCAAATTAATTCTAAAAAATCTGAAGAAAAAGTTGAAAATAAAGCTGAAACTTTGCGGATTTTTTATAATTTTTGCACAAAGTTTGAAATGTGAATGTGAAATGTGTGAATGAAACTCTGGTTGATTTTTGAGAATTTATTTCGTTAACGGTGTTGCTTATTTTCTCCCATACAAAAAAAAACTTTTGAACATACACTTGTGATCAGCTGATTAAGTCATCAACATTTTGATCAATTTTGGCTATTTTTCTTTTGTTTATTTAATGTTTATAATTTTTCCATAAAAGCCTAGCTCATTTTATAACAAACACCATATAAATCCCCATTTCAAACTTTGTGCAAAAATTATAAAAACTCCGCAAAGTTTCAGCTTTATTTTCAACTTTTTATTCAGATTTTCCTAAAAAAATATGTTGAAAATTAATAAATACAAATAGATGCTCAAAACTTGAAAAAGAAAATCGTTTCTAATTATTGGGCCACCAGTGTACATACCTCTTATTAAAATTAATTTTAAAACATAAAACCAAAAACAAAACTGAAAATAAAATGAAACGGATTAAATAAATTTAATAGAATTATACTGAAATTCCAAATATATTATTTATTAGTACTTTATAGTTGTAGGTTCTAAAGAGCAGGATATCTCCTCGCATTGACTGCCGTAAATAATAATCGATGCTCACACACCTTTAATAACAAATAATCAAAAATTAAAAATTAAAAAAAAAATACAATGTTTACATATTGCTTCTACATTTAGGCTGTAAAAGCCCTTTCTGTTCATAAAAAGGGACAGGGGTGTGTTAGTATCTGTTGACGTCGGTGAAATAATCCCCACATGCGTACAATCGATTGCTCCAATTGTACCTTTCATTACAAATTTTGTATAAAACCTATTTTCAAAAATATTTATACAAACATACATTAAAAAATAATATGCTGAATTGAATCTCACCCTCTCTTCACATCTGCGACCTCCTGCAGAGTTGATGGAAATCGTATTTCGCCTCCTTTCTCATCTAAAATTAACTTGGATATGAAGCGCAGAGACCGGCTCACCGATGACTGGCTCATCGAATTAGAAAAACTATTTCCAACGCATTTCTGATAAGAACCGTGCGAGTAAAAATACAGACACGCTAGGAATCGAAGTGTGAAAGGTATCTTTGATATCTGTCTATCATTTGGTTCCAATTCCTGTATCAGCGTCTGACACAGGGCTTTTGGAAACCGAAAAGTTTGAATGAAAATTAAATCCTGCACGGAAAAGGGATCACTTTTATCCCGAAGGCTTCTAAGAAGTCTTCTTCTCTTCACTGCCTCCTCTTGCCCTTCCAAAACTGCTGCACAAACAAGCAATAACTCCGCCATTACATAATATTCTTTAAATTAAAAAAAATCAACACAAGCACTGCTGGCGAACGAAAATTAACAAAATAATCTTCAAATTGCTCAATAAAAATCAGCTGTTTTGCTCTTGTGAGGGTCTCATTCGTACATCATAAATTTTCTGACAATTGTGAGCGTTTGAGCTTTTGAATTTACGTCAGCATAGGGATAACCTCACAATAGTCAGAAACCTCACAATAGTGAGTGTGGTGATTTTTGTGAGGGCAACATAATAGGGCTGTAGGTTTCAGAAAGCATGAAGAAAGTGTATACTTACATACCGCGTAACTGACATTTTTTGGCAAAAATTGGATTTGCTCACACAAGCTCCTGGCTCAAACCTTATCCATTCGTCCTGAAATGCGATTTCTTGGTAAAAAAAGAGAACCATTTTGAAATATGAGTGTTTTTACAAAATAATTTGTGCAACCTCACATACGCAGTTGTGCATTTTGTTGATATACGGTTTTAAACTTTAAACGGCGATCTGTTAGTTGTTTATCGGAGGGCGGTCTGTTCAAGCCGACTTCATGAGCGCTAATCACAAAGCCTAATTTTTTGCAAAATCTTATGAGAAATTTAATAGTAAATTTGAACCAAAATATAAAAAGGTTTTATTTGGGAAGAACATTCTTTAGAATTCGATTTTTAAATCGCAAGATTGCATTCAAAATAAGAAAACAAAAAAATAACAGAATAATGCGCGCGTGGTTTTTATTACAAAACGAAAATAACAATTTCGATGAAGTCTCCTTTAACAGTTTACATTTTAAATATTTTGAATAAAAAAAAAGTATCAAGCACTGATAATGGTTTTTGATTTGAAATGTTATTACATTGGTATAAATATGGGAAAGAAAATACTCCGATTTATTGTTTTAATATTATCAAAGTGGCAAGGCCGTTGATAATCAGTGTTGCCAGAACTTTTTGGGCCGACCGGCTAGATTGGCAAAAAAAAGCGGCTAACAACGACTAAAATGTTTAAGTGAAATTTCACATGGTTTATTTAAATAAATCGCAAGAAACGAAAGACTAGTTAACACCATTAATTTATATCGAGTGTATATTCCTCATCATCAAATGAATCACTATTGTATATATCACCTGAATTCATTAATTTTAAGAGATCGTCATCTACAGTAAAATTATGGCAGCATTTTTCTTCACGTTTTAAACCGTATCTTATATATAAAATAGCGTTTAACGTTTTAACGCACATTGGATTTCTTTGCTTAGTTTTTATTATATTCATTGAACTAAATATTCGCTCTACTTCTGCATTACTTATAGGCAAAACAAGAAAACTAAAAACTAGGTTGCAAAGGTCAGCAAAAGGGTTTTCTCCTAGGGCATTTCGAAATTGATAAACTTCGGCCCAAAATTTTACAGTTGAGTCTAAATTACTCCAGGTATGTAACGTTAACCGTTGCCATTGCATCTCTATGGATGTTATTTCGTCGGCATTATATTTGTGTTTTTGTTGCTGTAGTTGAACAAATACTTTTGGTTTAATTACTCTTAATGCATTTCCCACCGAAAAAAGTCAATTTTTTTTAGTGTGGCAATATTTGTAGGGAGGCGTTGGCGTAATTCCTTTATTAAAGTGATAATAAAATAGCGACCATTTTCTCGAATTATTTTCTCGGCTTCGTGGTCAAAAGCGTTTGTGCTTACTTTTGTTTTTAAATACTCTTCAAAACTGTGATAAAACTGAGGAAATGGAGCAAGGTATGGTTCCAACGGGGAGCATATAGGATCAAATGTGTCCGCGCTAATAACCACTAGGGAGCATAGATGCGAAAGTAAAACATTGAGTTCATTAAAAATCTTCATTGGGTCTGCATTATTGCTTTCGAACAACTTGTTTACTTTTTGCACCTGAAAATTAGGCAAATAGTAAAATCGGCTAAAAACGGCTAACTTTTTTTTACAAACCGGCTAACAAATCGGCTGCCGGCTAGATCGAATTTTCTCCGGCTAGTTGCTATCAAAACCGGCTAAATCTAGCCGGAAAACGGCTAAAATGGCAACGCTGTTGATAATACTCACAACTCATGAAACTTCAAACAATTTTATTATCCGTCAAAAGTTGTTTATGGAAACTACCTTCTTTTTGTATCATGATTTTACTTGATTGAACTTTCAAGATTTGCCTTGTTAATTTTTTAAACTTCAAATAGTAAAAATCGTCAGAGCACCTCTTAACCCTTTCCCTGCATTTGATCAATATATTGTACATTTAATTTTTTGTAACATTGGAAGCAAGCTACTAAAAATCTTATCAATATTTTTGAAAACAAATTAAACTTTATGAAGTTTTGGAATGTCCCGAATAGTTAACGTAAATTTCAAAATCAAAAACGTTTCAAAAATATTTTTAGAATTTAATTTAAAAATAGGCCATTTTATAAAATTCCAGCGCCACGCAAGTTGTGGTAATTTACTGTACAAAAAATACGTGAAAGTCAAGTAAAATCGCTAATAAAAGCACATAGTATGGAAATATGTTAAATGTTGAAATTAAACAATCATGATGTAAAATATTTTTCCCGACTGGTCAGGTTGTAAGTGTCTTGTACAATATATTGTACAAACGCCCGCAAAGGTTGCAGTTGAACAGGCAATTAGGGTGGTTTTTGCCGTGGTTTTTGAAGAGCTTGTGCCGTGTTGTTGCAGTAAAGGGTAGAGTTTTGATTTCTTGATCTACTGAAGACAGAAAAACCGGGAAGGTTTATTAAAACGGGTCATTTGTATTATATATTCTAATTGTATCTGAAATTATTCAAAATTTCTTTATATAATTCTCTTCTCATGGAGAAAATTTTAATGCAAATCTTAACTAAAGATACTTAAAAAGATATAAAATATTCATTCCAACATATCTGCAGTAAAATCAATAACTTTTTATATAAATAAGTTCATTTTCAATGAAATAAAAGTTTTATCACGTCAAACTTAGTGAAATATTTATTGAGTTTTCTTGAGTACTTTTACTCCTTTGCGGACTTTTGTACAATATATTGCACAAATTTGAGGTAGCCCTAATAGCTACCCAAAACAACTTTTGAATATTTTTTCATTACTTTTGGTATTATGAGGCTCTATGAACCGTGTAATTAAGAGGAAAAATTTGTATATTCATCAGGGACAGATTTGACCGGAAAGGGTTAAGAAGATAGAAAAGCGACAGAAATGTTTTTTGTTTTTGTGAAATGAGTTACCATCGCTTTGATAACTTCCAATAGTGACGAAGAAGTGACATCCGGGCGATAGGCGATTAAATTTTCTTCCAACTGCTGGCAGGGTATGTCCAATGCACCTTAAAATGAAGCAATTTTTAGACTACTTGTATATTTTGCTTAGCTGCCCATCCTTCTTTGCACGAAAAACTTGTTCACTTAAGCGAATTTTCTTTACTACTTCAATGAGGAAAGTATTGTAAAGATTGGAAGGAGTTTAGTATTGTCTTAGCTCTACAGCCGCATTTAGGTGAGCATTAAAATGCCCCACAATGATTCCAAAAGTAAAACGCAGGTAAAAACGTTGAGTCTTAAAGTGGGAATGTTTTATTCGGCCCATCGCCGTTCTTTTATATGCTTACAATCTACCTTATGAGTAATCTAATTTACAAACTTACATTTCTAAGTTGTTAGTCATGCTTATGATTTTACGTTGTTGTGCATGCATACCAGACATCTGCAGCGGGTGCATGATATTCGTGTATACTCGATCATCTAACAAAACCCGTTTTGCATCGTTCTCTGTATACGAGCAGAAGTATTGTTCGTTATCGACTGAGCTCAAGACGAACATGTTGGCCACAACACCCGATTGCTTTTCATACATACTTGATTGGGTTCGGGTGCTTTGCAGCTCAATATACCCGGGTGTTCGAGTTTCAACCCGAGTGTGCACAAAATTTTCTTGATTGGCTTATGACGTTTTTGTTTCTACAAAAAATGTTGCCTTCTCATCGCGGTGTTCTTAGTTTTTGTGCGTAGAGGGTAAAGAGAANCTTATTTCCTTACTATATCTACTTTTATCATAATTTGTTTTTTGTTTTTCTTTAGCCTCTTGGACTAATTTCCTAGCTCTTTGCTGTGCTATTTGAAGTCTATATTTTACTTCTTTGTCATAAGCTTCGTGATTGTACAATGGGCTGATTTTATTTTCTTTTAAAAAATCGTAGTTCGGTGGGTTTTTTGCAAATATTAGTTCAAAAGGACAATATTTATGTGTGGTCGATGGCGTTGTATTGTAACAATACGTGAAATACCTGAGGTATTCATCCCAATCATCTTTGTCACTGGATATGTATGAACGTATATATTCATTGAATGTCCGGTGACTGCGTTCTACAGTACCCAAAGTTTGATGATGATACGGTGTTGAAGTTTTATGTTCAATTTTTAACAGTTTACACAGTTCTTTGAATAAGTTGTTTTTGTATTCTGTGCCCATGTCCGTCATTATTGTATTCATGCGTCCATAAATCAAAATGAAATTTTCGAACACTGCTTTAGCGACTGTTGTTGCGTGTTTGCTTGGGACTGGGATCGCTACCAAGTATTTGGTTAGGTCACATATGATGGTAACTGCATATTCGTTTCCATTTATCGATTTCGGTAATGGTCCGACTGTATCGATTTGTACAATATCAAATGCCTTCGGAGGTGTCTCCGTTATTGTCATTGGTTCTTTTATATGCTTATTGGTCTTATTCTTCTTGCAGTGGATGCAGTTTTTTATGTATTTTCTTATGTCGTTTTTCATATTCAGCCAGCTATACTTCTGCTTGATTTTATCTGTCATGCGATTTATTCCTGGGTGGCCACCACTAATAGGATCGTCATGATATTTGTGCAGAATTTCTTTAATTTTCCCGGGATTTGTCACATATATAACCTCTGGGGTTAGAGCGATTGTTAGCTTTTTGAGAACTTTGTTACCCATTTCTATAAATTTGCCTACTGCAGTATAATTACTTTTAAACAATTTGTCCCCTAAGGACAACTGTATTTGTACAAGTCCTAAATTGCCGGCTTCTCTTTCAAGCCTGGTAAAGAATTGTCCTAGGTCAATCTTATCCTCAACAATTAGGTTGCTTGTATCCAAAGTGCTACAAATTTTCTTTCCTTTTTTGAAATATAATTTCGGAGGAGTGAAAACGAGCTCGACATGTCTTTTTACTTCAAATTTATTTAGCGCTTCGTAAATTTTGGGGTTCTCTTTGTGACTTTCTTTATTTTCAGCATTACTGCTGGTCTGTTTCGCTGCTGATCTTGTTGTTATTTTTAATATTTTACTTGCTTCCACTGACATATCTTTTAAGTTTGTAATTGTTATGCGGGATAATGCGTCCGCAATATGATTTTCTTTTCCGGCTATATACTCCACTTCAAAATCGTACTCTTCTAAATCGAGTCTTACTCGTGTCAGCTTAGATGAAGGGCTCTTCATCGAGAATAGGTATGTTAAAGGACGATGGTCAGTTTTAACTAGAAATTTTCTGCCATAAACATATGGTCTGAAGAAGGTTATGGCCCAATGGATTGCGGCCAATTCTTTTTCTATTGTGGCTTTGTTGGTTTCACCTTTGGTGAAGGACCTAGAAGCGTAAGCAATTGGTAACTGTTTGCCATTATGTTCCTGGCTAAGGACTGCCCCACAAGCGTACCCACTAGCGTCTGTTGTTATGCAGAATTCTTTAACGAAGTCTGGGTATTGCAAAAGTTTTGGACTAATTAATGCTTCCTTTAAATAGGCAAAAGCTTTTTGACATTCTTCTGTCCATTCGAAGGAAACATTCTTTTTGCAAAGCCTAGTTAATTTTCGTGAGTGTTCTGCGAAATTCGGTACGAATCTTCTGTAATAGTTGCAGAAAGCTACGAATCTCTTAACTTCATCCGCTGTTTTTGGTGTTGGGTAATTTTGAACTGTTTCAAATTTGCTCGGGTCGGGTAATATTCCCTTGTTTGTACATTTATGTCCTAAATAAGTTACTTCTTGGCTGAAAAATAGGCATTTATCTGGATGTAATTTTAGGTTGAATTTTCTGCAAGTGGAGAATACGTCTCTTAAATTTTTTAGCATGTGGTTTTCAGAACAACCTAATACAACTAAATCATCCATGTAGAGAAATGCTTGAGATGGCTTGAGGCCTGCAAATGCTAGGGTCATCATTCTTTGGAATGAATTCGGTGCTACTTTTAATCCGTAGGGTAGTCTTTTGAATCTATATGTGCCATTATCGGCTGTAAATGAGGTTATATCCCTGGAGTCGGGGTGTAATTCGATTTGATGAAAACCTGACATAAGGTCTAGGCATGAAAAATATTTTGCTCTTCCAAGTTGATCTAAAATATCGTCAATTCTTGGAAGTGGGAATTTGTCTGCTGCTAGCTTTTTATTTACCTGTCTGTAGTCTACCACTAATCTCCATCTTTTTTCTGTTTTACCTGGGAGTAATTTTTTAGGGACTAATAAGATTGGGCTATTATATTCCGATATGGAGGGTTCTATTATGTCATCTTCGATTAACTTATTTACTTGTTTGCTTATTTCTCCTTTTTGCGTTTGAGGCAATCTATAATTTTTTATGTAAACAGGAGTGTCATCCTTCATGTATAATTTTTGTTTGTAGAAATTATTAGAGGAAATTGGTTCTGTTTCTAGTGCAAATATGTCTATGAATTCTGTGCATAGTGTTGTTAGTTGAGAGTTGACAAATTGTGGAAAGTTTTTTGTTAATCTTTTTAATTTCTCTGTATCATTGCAATTTTTATCGTGTGTGGTTGTTTTAATTAGTGTGTAATCGTCTAAATTTTCGGTATTGATCTTGTAATTTTGAATAGTTGTGTTTTTATGTGTTGTGTTGATAATTCTAACAAAAGTTTGATCTTTATTTTTGTGTGTGTTCGCAGCTTATTCGTTGCCTAAACTCTTGTAAGTTGGCTTTTTGGCGGTTTTGCCTTTGCCGGTATTCCTCTAGGGATATTGGTTTGGGTCCTATTACAATTTTTGTAGGGATGTATTTGGGGTATTCTTCTGCGTTTTTCGATCCTTCCGGAACGTATTCCTCTACCATAATGTACTGACATGGTCTTGATAGAGTTGGCAGGGTCTAGATTTGGGTTGGTAGGATCTAGATTTGAGCTGGCAGGATCTAGCTTTGAGTTGGCAGGATCTAGCTTTGAGCTGGCAGCATCTAGCTTTGAGCTGGCAGGATCTAGCTTTGAGCTGGCAGGATCGCCATGTAAAGATTGGAAGGAGTTTAGTATTGTCTTAGCTCTACAGCCGCATTTAGGTGAGCATTAAAATGCCCCACAATGATTCCAAAAGTAAAACGAAAGTAAAAACGTTGAGTCTTAAAGTGGGAATGTTTTATTCGGCTCATCGCCGTTCTTTTATATGCTTACAATCTACCTTATGAGTAATCTAATTTACAAACTTACGTTTCTAAGTTGTTAGTCATGCTTATGATTCTACGTTGTTGTGCATGCATACATAAATGTATATGGGTTCAATCGAGTTTATGTTATTGGAGAAGTGCAGCGCAAGCTAAATTGATTTGAGTACTTTGGCCTAGTTATTGCCAAAAGTATATTGAACTTTTTACTTAATATTGTGTGAACATTTTGTTTTGCTTAGCTGTCATGCTACAGTATCCGAATCCCTATGTAATCAAATAATGGAACAGCACTTTCCACATAGAAATTACTGCAAGCGAAATTTTTATCGAATGGTATCTAATTATCTATACAACTATATAAATTGATAACCATTTCCATTGTTCTGCGAGATCAGCAAAATAAATAAAAGCTTGTAAAAATAGGTAATTGTAGGGCCACTGCAGGTAAACGTAATACTTCATTTGATAATTGAAAATAGTTGCACATTTTTAAAGGCAGGTGTTGCTAATGTGCAGGTATGTTGAATGCATCTATCGGAGCAGTTTCCTTATAAATGTTAAAAATAATGCCGCTGATGCGCATTTTAGGGTAGGTATGTTAAATGTGCACTTAAGCATAAAGGCAGCAAAGCAAAATATACTGTATAAATATTTACTTTTAACGTGAAACCGGAATTTTAGATTGCTAGGCGGAATTTAGATTACCTCCAAACATGTTTCCTTGGATTAAGGTTCGTTAAAATAGTTTGCTTAACTGTTACGACATTTCCTTAATTTTCTAGACTATTTGCTGCTATTACCAATACTGTCAAAATTACTGTTGTTAACTTTTACTACATATTTTTATGCATCAAAAATTAAGTTTGTAATTACTTATAATCATAATTATTAAATATTTTACAACATTATGTAAGCACTCACCAAAATTTCACTGTAACCCCCAACCGGTCACCGAGTCACCTTGTTTTTGCCAGTTTGTAGCATAAGTGATAGCATTTTGAGATACATATGTATTTAATACGCTTGACTTAAAAGAAGACAGATTAAACCAAGAATTGCGCACTGCAACATTGAGGTCCGTAATAATGTTAGAGCAAACTCAAAGGCTGACTCCTTAGATTATCGACTTCTCACCCAGTCCGCATTATTTGTTTTGCTGCTAACATCAGCACTAGCAAGATATGAATAAGCCTCAACGATTTAGCACCGACTGAATACTCAAAATCAGTGAAGGCAACGTTAGTGGGAGCATCAACACTAGTAACAATTGAGCCGTTCACACTAGTGTTGGAAAGCTATCGATAGTATATACATTCGATAGTTTCGATAGTGATAATACAAAATATTCGATATTGTCGATGCTATCGAAAATTTTCTAACATATATATATTGACTTATAATACTAATACCTGGTTTCACCAATCTTTTTTAAGATTTATGAAACTTAGTATTTAAAATAGTAAAATTTCCTAAAAAAATTGTGTTATTTCAAATGATAACAGTCTGATAAATTTAAAATTGTAAATGGGCAAATTGGATTACACATTTTATGGCTAATAAGGACAAAAAGAATTCGCAAGTGATATAATAAATGTCATCGCCTATAAATTAGTTCGTTTCTTCTTCTTGTCGGACAACAACAGTCAAGAAGAGATCTTGTTCTCAGATAAACCATTTGGCAACTAGAAAAACCATAGAGATTATTTGTATAAACAAAAAGTTAACAACATATAACTTGTGTAAAAAAGCGAGGAAGTAAACAATTCATTTCATTTTTATTGGACCACTTTTTAACCTAAAAACTGTCAAAATTATTTTAAACCAAAAGAAGTTTTTTTAGTTTTTTAATTATATAAAATAAGCCTTTAAGTCAGTTATTAAAAACCAGTTGCGTTTTACCATGAACCTGCTCGACGTCTAGTTAACAATGATGAGAACAAAATATAACTATCGATAGTGTTTAGAAAAATTTGATAGTGGCCGCAAAATAAAACTATCGATACTATAGATAGCCCCCTCGATAGTTCTCTTTCACTAGTTCCCACCTCTTATGCTTAAATGACCGGCTATTGTTTAGTTCAACTTTATCAGCCAAAGGTTTAGTTTATGATAGAACGATTTACAGATGGGTGTTTCCATTAAAATGTCAACCAGGACTGAAAAATAAAAACAACTGAAAAGGGGTTTTAAGACGAATTAATAAGAGAAAAATACTCGAATTTTTATATTATAGAAGTATTTCAGCTTATTGGAATTTTAAAACTCAAAAATGGAAGAGTACAACTGAATGTCTCTTCGACTCAGTTTTCTCTAATGAAATGAACTATTTTCTCTATCCTATTAACTAAATTGAGAGATTTGAAACATTACAATTACATCTTAAAATCAAATTTGCAATAACAACTAACTATAAAAATGAGAAAAAGGAGAAGTTAGAGCTCGAATAACGGTAATTTTTTNCGCGTACGTTATGCAAAAACATTGTTTGTCTATGTCATTTGTATATTGGCAGTCGCAGGTAATGCAGATTACAATTCTTAATTCTTCTAGTTAAAGATATACAGTAAAATTTTCTTTGCAACCGAAGTAAAAAAAATGTTATTACCCTTTAAGGTTTGTCGCATACGTTATTGTAAGTAAGAAAATTTCAATCAAATACATCAAAACCAATGTTAATTGCAAATTTT
>NW_016158366.1:33015-47568 GCF_001687245.7 Rhagoletis zephyria | reverse complement strand
ATCGACAAATTTTGTTCAGCGATGAGGCTCATTTCTGGTTGAATGGCTTCGTAAATAAGCAAAATTGCCGCATTTGGAGTGAAGAGCAACCAGAAGCCGTTCAAGAACTGCCCATGCATCCCGAAAAATGCACTGTTTGGTGTGGTTTGTACGCTGGTGGAATCATTGGACCGTATTTTTTCAAAGATGCTGTTGGACGCAACGTTACGGTGAATGGCGATCGCTATCGTTCGATGCTAACAAACTTTTTGTTGCCAAAAATGGAAGAACTGAACTTGGTTGACATGTGGTTTCAACAAGATGGCGCTACATGCCACACAGCTCGCGATTCTATGGCCATTTTGAGGGAAAACTTCGGAGAACAATTCATCTCAAGAAATGGACCGGTAAGTTGGCCACCAAGATCATGCGATTTGACGCCTTTAGACTATTTTTTGTGGGGCTACGTCAAGTCTAAAGTCTACAGAAATAAGCCAGCAACTATTCCAGCTTTGGAAGACAACATTTCCGAAGAAATTCGGGCTATTCCGGCCGAAATGCTCGAAAAAGTTGCCCAAAATTGGACTTTCCGAATGGACCACCTAAGACGCAGCCGCGGTCAACATTTAAATGAAATTATCTTCAAAAAGTAAATGTCATGGACCAATCTAACGTTTCAAATAAAGAACCGATGAGATTTTGCAAAAAAGTTATCAAGCTCTTAAAAAATCACCCGTTATATGTGCCTTAAAGCCACTTCTTTTTTTGTCGCGTACGTTATCACCTGGTTTTGAACGGATATTTTCCACACCAAAGTTTCGAGGCTGCTTATTTTTTTCTCAAACATAGTACCCTTTGGTTGCAACATAACCGTAATCTTTTTTTTCTGTAACTTCTATTTTTGATAGATTTACGTTACTCTATAAGCGTACGAATGTCGCGTACGGCTGTGTGGAAATACCCAGATGCATTCAGTTACAAGTAACCACATTTAAGCACAAGAGATATGAAGTTACTTATGCAACTTTTAAAATAAACGAACTAATTAACTGATTACGAATGGTGGAAATACGCGAATTCGGTGATAACGGAGCGGTAACAGGCTCATTCTCTACATTCTCAAAACCCGTTTTTTTAGAACAGGGTTAATCACCCTAGCATTCTCCTTTGAGATTTATTTCTAATCGAATTTTCATTGAAATAAATGGGTATGTTTGTAGAGTATTTTGAATGCATATTTCACATTTCAATAAACATGTCAACGACGTATAGTTACAAAAAATTTATTCTTAGTCATTAAGCATATACTGCAAAATAAAACCAAAATTTTTAAGTGTTGTGAAGTGCGCGATTTGGACAATTATATTCCGGATTTTTTACCGTTTTTTGCTTAAATGTGTAATTTTGAAAACTTAATTTGAAGCGTAATTTAATAAACCCCGAAAATAGACAAATAATTGTAAAATACACAAAATTAGCACGGTATCTCCTTGGCGTATTTGTACGTATGTATACCCTTGGGTTTACCTATTGGCTTAAATAAAAGGAAATCGGTGATTTTGGCTTCATATGCTTCTAACCCCCGTTTTTAAGCAGCGCTTTTCTTGTTACAACCCGGTAAGTACGAATCTCATGGTGAATGAATAGCGATTTCAGTGGACGTTTGATAAACAAAAATGTTTAACGATACATCTGCAACTGATCATGTTTTTGTACACACGAATTTATGGTTGTTTAGGCGAAATTCTGCATTTTGATTAAATAAGCGTCAGCTGTTACTAATTTATCGAAGATTTTGGGTAAATTACCGTTATATGGGATGTGGGCGTGGTTACTGTTCGATTAAAAAAAAATTAAACAATTTTATATGATGTTCCAAGGTCAATAACTGTGGAAAGTTTGATTGAAATTGGTTGAGCGCTTACCGATATTTACACGTGTAATCATAAGAGGGCGGGGCTACGCCCATCTTCCAGAAATTGATAATATTCTAATTTTTCAAAATTTTGAGTGAATAAATTTCAGTAGTTATTAAAATATTACAGTTTATTTCTGCAAACTACCGTTACACCGTTACCGGGGTAGGCGTACTTATTATTTGACTTTGCCCATTTTCAGTACCACCTCTCCTTAACTCAAAATAAATACAAAAAGCAAGTTTCGTTACGATATTCAAATTTTTTTCTCTAGCTATCATGATAAAAACATTACAAGGTAAAATCATTGAGAGGCAGTCTGACGTTTGCCAACAATATAATTTTAAAATTCGAGCTCAGGCTCACACACACATTCTCATTTTTAATCTCAAACAACAACAATTGTGAACAATTTTATTTTTTTATTTTCAATTTTATATGATTTTAAAATGTATGCAAACGTCAGAAAAAAATCATGGCCGACGAATTGAGAGAATGGTTTTACCTTCTAATGTTTTTATCATGCTAGCTATCGTGTGCACAGACGAACTGACAGACATTGCTTAATCAATTTCTGTTTTCATTCTGAGCTTTTTGGTATATAAATATATACAATAGTAGGGCTCGGAATCTCATGCACTAAAAATCGAAAATATGCGTATATAGTATGCATTCAAATTTCAAAAATGTGCGCTATAAACAAGTAAAATATGCAATTAAAACTACTTTCTTAATATTTTATTGCCGGTACAAAAATAAATATCAAATGTATTTTAACAAGAAAATAACGAAAGCAATTGACTTCACAATATAATATATATTTATGAATAAAATTAGTTTATAATTTAGCACACAGTCAAAATCTTGTGGTAGTTTAATAGTGGTTCAGATGAATGTTTGGTTGGTTTAAGTGTTGACAAACTATTAGTAAATTTGCCATTTTGATTCCACAACTCGTACAACCTACAGCCATTTGGCAGCTTTAATTAATTTCAGTATGTCATACATAGAGAGGCAGCTGTACTCTTAAACTTTGTAACGGACTTTCCTGAGTGCTGGGCGTAGCACTCGGTTGTCCAGGGTATCTGCAAAGATATAGAACCTACCTCCTCCAGAAATTAGAAACCACTCGGCTCTAGTTTAAAGCCTATTTATTTACTATACTCTCGCTATATCTACTCTCTAAAGCATATAACTAGGGCAGAGCTGGGTAATGATTGAATCAATTGAGTGTGCATTCTCATTTTTTTCGTTTCAAAAATGTGATTGTTTGATTTAAAAAATTTAACAACTACTCTTGAGATTGGTTACAAATTGTAAACACAAAATATGTGGTGTGTTATGGAATGGTTGACACTAGAGATGGGCACGGGCCGGGCTTTTGGCAGGGGCCCGTCGGGTACGGGCCGGAATATTTGCTGTCAGCACGAACTCTTGCGGGCCTGGGCGTCCAGTAAAATTTCATAAAAGCACGAAAAGGCACGAAAAAGCCCGTTGCTAACACTAAAAATTTAGATGAGCTTTTGTTTTTATAAAAAAAAAAAATAGTACATATTTAAAACTCTTTTGATAAGAGAAAAGCAAAAAAGAAATATTTGGAAACCGATCGAAAATATATGATACTTAGTAGTTTTGTTTACATACATATCTGCACATAAAAATGCCTTCCACTTTTTCTACTTCCCAGAAAATATATTATAAAAATCTACAATAAAAGTTGGCTCTTTATTTCCGGGCTGGGGCGTGTCCCGTCGTGCCGTGCCGGGCCCCACTAAAATTCTTAACGTGCGGGCTTGTGCGTATTTTTGAAAGTTGATTTTGCACTCGTGCCGGGCCGGGCCTGAAAATTTAGGCCCGTGCCCATCTCTAGTTGACACCCATTCACATAGAGAATGTGAATGCAAAAAAAACTCAATCATGTATGATTTTACGTTTATGTAAATGCAATCTGTCTTTATCATTCAGTACTAATACTATTTGCTGCATTAGGGTTGAGATTTTTGTACTCAAAATGTGAAAGCAGAAGATTGCTTTCCCCCTTAAATAAGAAAACAAATAGATATTTGGTGCTAAAATATTTTTCTGGTATGGCCGAGCTTCTGCTCAAACTTGAGGCATGAGTTCTGTTGTTGTGGCACAAATGGAGACACCTATGTACATATTTAAGGATCACTCCGAACACCAAATGATTTTATAAGAAGAATTAGTATTATTTTGTTTTTATTATTTTTAGCTATTATTAATATTTATAATTATCATTATTTCTATTAATATTTATAATTATTATTATTATTGTTGTTATTATTACCATTAATTTCAATACTATAATGATAATTATTATTTTTTCAACTTTTTATATTTCTTCTGGGCTTCATGCCATCTGCATCTTTCATTGTTTTTGGAACTTTAATTTCTTCTTCTTCTTCATCCTATCCTTATCTTCTTATTAGGGTTTCTTCGGCTCACTCCTCCTCTTTCAGGGCCCCGCTGTCATGGCATTTGCCGAGTTCACACACTTCAGTCACTGCTGAAATTTACCTATTCGCCGCTGTGCGCCGTATTAGGCTCAGATGATGCCACGGGAGAACTTTCACCTCTCGCGTTGTTCTCATAAAATGGTTTGAGATCACTCACGAGCCCTGTTCTCCTTTTCCCTTTGTGCACCTTGTCGAGTTCGACGTTTACAGGCGAAATAAAATTTAGAACGCGATTTGGTCCGCCGTATCGCGATGCGAGGTTTGCCGCGAAGTTGTCCACAGCTTCGAAGAGGTAGTGCTCTCGCACAATCACCTTGTATCCCACGGCTGGTTGCCTTGATCTTCTCCGCAGGTTTTAATGCCTCGCTTGCTCTGTGGTAGCCTTTTGCTGATTGCGTCGTACTAGCTGGAATGCCTCTTTCATTCTTGGTGCTTATACTTGCGGTGTTGTGGCAAAGTGCCCGGTTCCTAACGTTTTTTCATCATACAATGCGTTCGGTAATCTTGGTTCTCGCCCTTGGACGACAAACGCTTGGCATTAACCCGTTGCCCCGCACACGCTCGTGTTGAGGGCACAAGTCATTTCTGGCAACAGATCATCTCAGCTCTTCTGGTATTTGCCTTCGAACTGCGCCAGTAGTCGCTTGCGTTACGGTTAGCTCTTTCCGTCGGATTTTGCTGCGGTGTGTCCTCCTGGAATTGTTTAAACTTCGAGCTGGTAAATTGCATTCCATTATCCGTACAATCCGTGGTACAATCTCGACACACCTCGAGAAATGATCTAACATCACCAGCGCCATGGTGTCGCACGTACTTCCCCACGTCTCGGAACATGCCCGGCCAATAGTACCGCGCTGTCGCCAGCGCTTTCTTTTTTCGGATCCCCATATGGCCCGCACTGTGAAAATCGTGAATTTCCCTTAGCACCCTCTGCCTTTTCTATGTCGATGCGCATAATTTCCATGGCAACATGTCTTCACCATCGACTGGGCCTGATATTCGACTGTACAGCTCACCATTTTCGATGACAAAGTCAGGAAACTTTTCTGTAGACCTCTCCACCTCCGGCATCTTGATCAGTGCCCCGGTTACTGCGCTCTTCAGCGCCTCGAACGCTGTCTGTTGCTCATCGTTCCATTTCCACTTATGGTCCTTCTTCAGCACGGACGTCAGCGCATGTTCCACTTTAGAAAGGTCAGGGACAAATCTTCGGTATCATGAAGCTATCCCTAGGAACCTGCGAAACCCCTTATATTTGTCGGTGGTGTCAGCTCTTTAATAGCCGCGACCTTTTCAGGATCTGTGTCAATGCCCTCCTCGCTGCCGACGTGACCCAGATACTTCAAATTCTTCTTGAAAAACTCGAAATTTTCTGGGTTTATCCTCAGATTCGCCTGCCTAAGCCTAAGTAAGGTTTTGCTGATGACAATTATGTCATCCAGGTAGGCAAACGCATACGGGAGTGTAGCCCAAACGGCATTACTCGCCATTGAAAAAGGCCACGCCCTGGCACTGTAAAAGCAGTGTACTGTTTGCCCTGCTCTTCCATTGGGATTTGCCAGTAACCGTTTTTCAGGTCTAGACTGCTAATGTAACGCGTGCTTCGTAGTCGGTCAACGATATGTTGGGTCTTCGGTACGGAGTACGCGTTGGGCATTGAACGCTCGTTCAGCTGTCGGTAGTCGACGCAGAGTCTCCACATGCCGGTCTTCTTCTTCGTCAACACTATAGGGGCGCTGTGAGGGTGGTGTGAGGGTTCAATACACTTTTTCCCGATAAGGTCGTCGATCTCCGCGTTGATGTTTTCCTCCATCTTCGGGCAATACCTCTGCTTGATTGGGCGGTCATCCTTCATGACGATCCGGTTAGTGGCGATGATTGAAACTCCAGACATATTCTCAAATTTACGTAACTCTGACTTTAAGAACTTTCTCACTTCATCGGTTGTCGTGGCTTCTGTTGGCATGGGGTTTGATTTGAATTCGTCACATTACCAGACGCGTGTTCACCTGCCTAACCTCTCCCACATCCAGTAACTAAACATGGCTTCGCTTGTTGCGCCTGTATCAACTGCAAATACTACGTCGACCTCATCTGCTTTGATCGCCGCCATAATTCGGCCATCCGTCTGCCTGAGAACACTTTTAGTTAAGGCGAGGCTGTTCTACCTGATGCCCTACCGCTCGTCGCAAATGGGGCCTCGACCCGTTTCCCGATGCACTACCGCAGCACTCTCGGGTGGGGACATTGCATCGACCACAGGTCTAACAAAATTCTCTCCGTGCAGCTCTGCATTCCCTCGCAAAATGGCCCTCTTCTCCGCAATATCTACACGCAGTCCCGGATTAACGTACTCTGACTGTAGTGTTGCTACACCGCTGTGTTGTCCAGGTCGGTACTGTGTTCTCTCTGCTCTAGCCGTCTCGTCACTTCTAGGCAGCTCGCGCATGTGTTAATATCTCTCCGTGACCCGCGGAGTTGTTCGCGCTGGACCTCTCTGTGGCTCTCTCACCAGGGGAATACTTTCCATGTCTTCCGCCAAACTCACTAGCTCTTCTAGAGTGGTGAACTCGGAACGTTTGACATAACATTGGAACTCGCTTCGTCTAAGGTTTCGTGATAGCGAGAGTTTAAGTAGAACCCATGAAAGTATCTTTTGAAGTCCTCTCACTGTCCCCAACTCCAGTTAATACTGCGGAACCATGCCAACGCCTTCTCTTTAAGCAGTTCTGGCATTTCTCGCTGTAATAAGTCGCGATTCACCTCGTATATTTCTGCCAATACTTCCACACGCTCGATGGAGCTGAGCGGGTCTCGGCCGCCGTCGTATTTGAAATACCACTTACGGACTCGGTCCATGATGGTTGCAAGCGATGTCGTAGGATACGTTGCGTATGGTTGTGGTGTCTCAAACGCATCCACGGGCATTGGTGACTGCATGACACTGGCACCCTGGCTTCCGCTAGGTGTGGTAACAGTCAGCGCAGGCTTCGAGTGTTACGCGTTGAGCTCTTCGAACCGCGTCTGGTAGTCTTCATTGTTACTCTCTTCCTGTATAAATGAAGAGAAGCGTCTTTGCAGCTCTTCGATGGTCCCGATCTGTTCGAGGGCAAACTCTGCCAAGTATTTTAGCAGCTCCTCTCGGTTGAGGAAATGTACCCACTTTCTCTTCACCATTGTTTTTTTTTTGTTTCACACTGCTTTTTTCACTGGACCGCCTACTAGTAGTTCTTCGGGTGGTCACTGCACTTTTGTGCCTCTCTCACTTGTGCCCCTTTTGTTCTTGTATTGTTCTTTAAGTTTGGGTCTTTCGGGTAGTCACTCAAACCTGTATCTCTATCACTTGTGTTCCTTTTTTGCACTTCACTTTTCACGTCACTTTCCTTTATGTTGTTTTTTTTTCTATTAGAGTCCGTGCTCGGGCGCCATTTGTAACGGACTTCTCTGAGTGCTGGGCGTAGGTCTCGGTTGTCCAGGGTATCTGCAGAAAAATATAGAACCTATCTCCTCCAGAAATTAAAACACACTCGCCTCTAGTTTATAGCCTATTTATTTACTATACTCCCGCTATATCTACCCTCTAAAGCATAGAACTAGAGTAGGTTAAAACCCTACAGCTAGCGCCAGTCTCAGTGGTTTAAGCCCACTTCGAATATAGATTAATAGTCTCGGAGGTAAGTTCCCTCCTCCACTACCCGTGTGACCCACGTTGCGATGTGCACACGTATGCCTATCTAATGAACAATGCTTGTTAGCGCTGCTCCTTTGAAACAATTTTTGTCCATCTGCAGGCAGTTATCCTTATTACAATTGTTTTTGTGCTTTGTACGTTGTAGGTATTTCATATACTGTAAGTACAAAGTAATAATTCAAAATATATGAAATTTAATGCTCTCACCCCCTAGGATTGTTCTATACCGAAAAAAAGTATACCCCTGTTTTTTTTTATTTTAAAATCAAAATATATTTAGAGGTCGCTCAAAGCGCTCAAAGTTTCCCATGTATTTTGTATGGGGAAAAAAGACTTTTCGTAGAGATGGCATAGAATCCATGAAAATCAAAATTTTTCAATCTCAAAACTCTGCTTCTCTTTAGAAGACTTCAGAAAATAATGCCCAATTGTTTATTTAAACATTTTTTAATTTTAACTATTTTTTAAGGGTCTCCGAAAAATCCCAAAAAATCAAATATACAACATGAAGCGTTAAAAATTATGTCTTACTATTTTTTCCACAACAAATTGGCAATTGCATGAAGCAATTATCTAAAGTCTAACTTTATGCTATTTATTGCAAATGGTGCCAAAAAATGTGGAAAAAATAGTAAGAAATATTTTTTAACGCTTCTTTTTGTATATTTGATTTTTTGGGATTTTTTGGGATTTTTCGGAGACCCTTAAAAAATAGTTAAAATTAAAAAATTTTTAAATAAATAATTGGGCATTATTCTCTGAAGTCCTCTGAAGAGAAGCAGAGTTTTCAGATTGAAAAATTTTGATTTTCATGGATTCTATGCCATTTCTACGAAAAGTCTTTTTTTCCCCATACAAAATACATGGGAAACTTTGAGCGCTTTGAGCGACCTCTAAATATATTTTGATTTTAAATTAAAAAAACGGGGGTGAGAGCATTAAATTTCCGAATTTACTTTTCTTCCATACATTTTTGGACCACCCTAGTGTACATACATCTGTGGTCATAAGCAATATCCGCTTAAGTGAAAAACCTGAATTCGAGAAAAACCATTTTAAACATTTGGACCGTAATATTACCCTTATGGGGAAACCAAAATATGCTCGTTTATAACTTTTTAAATAGCCTAGCTGGCGAGATGGGGATTTCACATATACATGGAATAGTAGTTGCAGAATACGATAGCATATATAACTCAATTCTTTCTTAAGTCGACTTAGGCAGTTATTGCTTATGACCACAGACATATGTACTAGTATAATTCAAATAGCAAATTCCATTATGTGCGTGTACATATGTATGTATATGCAAAGTATTAATACAATTTCAAATATACAATTTGATGGTATATATATTTTAGTACAAAGTAAATATGTATATCAAAAGTATATACATGTATATATGTATATATGTACGTAAAAAGTTGGTTGTGGGGACCAGGGCCACAGGATCCGGGGTGCTCAGAACATTCTGCAGGAATGGCTTGCAGAGTGTCTTAAGCCTCATCCTTGCGAGGGCTAGACACTCGCACAGAAAATGTTAGGCTGTCCTTTTTGAGCCAGGATCATCACAACTGCGACAAAACCTGGTGAAGGGCAATCCAATCCCTTCGGCATGAATGTACGCCACCGGGACAGTACTCAGTGCACACTGCAGTAAGTTTATAGGTAAGTATCTGCTTTGTTCATTCCTAAGAGAGCTTTGCTTTTTAATGGGTCGTAGGCCACGCAGAACTGCCGGGTAATCCTGTATATCCTTTATGGTTCCACCTCTTCTGGGCCTCCGAGTGATAAATTTCGGTAATTTTTTTGTGGGGCACATTCAGTGCGGAGCCGCAGCAAGTTCGTCCGCTGTCTCGTTTCCGTAAAAGTCTTTATTTCCCGGGACCCATATTAAGGAAATTTCGTATTGATCAATGATATAGGCCAGCTCTCTCCTACAATCCGCCATTTATTGAGATCTAACCCAGGTATAAGGGAATGCCTTAATAACCGCTTGGCTTTCCGAGAAGATATTCAGATGAATATTTTGGAAAACATTATAGGCAATTTTGTTGTCAAGAGATTTCGCATTAAATTTAAATGAATGTAAATCAAAAAACTGCCTGTAATCCTGCTTTCAAAGCCTCTCAGCCCTACAAATCTCCGGACCTTGACGGAATATTTCCCACTCAACTACAGGAAGCTAAGGACAAACTCTGTCCCATGCTTTCTCAGATTTTTACAGCCTGCACATACCACACGAGTGGACAAAGGCAAAGGTTGTATTCCTACCAAAAGAAGCAAGGCCGCTCATGTGAAACCTGAAGGCCTATAAGCCCCACTTCATTTTTTCTTAAAACTCTAGAGAGGCCCATCGATCAATATATTCGACGAAATACCGCACTCCATAAAATCGTATCGACGATTGAAAAAGGATTGGCCTTAAAGGATTACACGCTCGGAGTTTTTCTCGGTATCGAGGGTGCTTTCAACAACGTCTACCCGAAGTCTGTTGTTAACTCCCTTTTAATGGCGGGGGTGCAGCGGGGTCTGGTGGATTTTGTTGAGCTCCTTCTCGGAAAGAGAACTATTTTATCACAACTGGGGGATGGTTCCATTACAAAGTATGTGACCAGAGGCATAACCCAAGGGGACATTCTCTCCCCTCTACTCTACTAGATAACCATTTTTTTCTAGAAATCCAAATTATAAACTGTGGGATTGTGTTCAAAAGTTTAAGAAATTTTTATAATTTTTGTATAAAGCTTGCAATTTGGATTTATGCAGTTTTTGTTAGACAATGAGCTATACTTTTATACGAAAATAATGAAGATTAAATAAGTAGAAGAAAAATAGTCAAGACTGGTCAAAATGTTGAGGTTCTACTGCTTTGTCGTGGGCTGTATTGAACTTTTAAGTTTTTTTTTTTAAATAAATTTATACTGTCATGGCAGTCCCCATTTGGTGACATAAAATACCTTTCGTATTCTTCTCGTATGAGTTTTGCTTCTGGTGGTATATATCGCGGCAAAGATTCCGTTATCGGACTTCAAGAAAAATTATAATTTCACTACAAATTAAATTAAAAGTTATGTTGCTTCCGAAAACAAGGATATTAATTTCAGTGATTTTTGGACACATAAGGAAGCAAAAAATTAAATTATTAATAAACAGCCTAAATATTGATGTGTATTGTTCACTTCAATTGCCGCACAAGAATACAATAAATATTGCCGCAATTTTGAAATTTTCATTGCCCATGATTGCCAATCGAGCTATCCACGATTGCCGCACACGGGCCGTATTTGATTGGGCACAGAAAGCACAATATCGGCTTCTATTGCCGGATGAGTTAATGTATTGTGAAATCACACGATTGGGGCATAAAATGAGGCAATAATTGGTGTATTGCGGCAATCGTGGGATCCCAGCTTGACAGTGAACACCCTACATCTAAGCCTGAAGAGCACCGGTTGTCTAGTCATAGCGTATGCCGATAACATACCAATCGTGGCAACGGGAAAATATCTTCAGGTCCTGAGTGAGTTTTTGCAAAGCACACTCAGTCTGGAAAACATCTGGTCAAAGGAATGTGGACTTAGTGTCAATCCTGCCAAGACAAAAAGGGTACTATTCACAAGGAAGTATAAAGCTCCCTTATTTAAACCTGCCTCCCTAAACGAGTGGCACTTAGTCTCTCAACCGAGGTCAAATACCTTAGAGTTATTCTAGGCAAGAAACTGGACTGGAAGCGAAACACTAAAGATTGCTCCAGGAAGGCCAATACTGCCCTGTATGCCTGCAAGGTGGCTATAGGCAAAAAATGGGATATAAAACCATATATAGTACACTAGATGTACACAGCTCTGATAAGACCCATCCTTTTCTACTTGGTCACCGTATGGCGGCCTGCCCTAAGCAACATCTTGTCCAGAGCCAAGGTGGATCGTGTGCAGAGGGCGGCTGCCATGCTCGTCACGGGAGCCCTGCCCACTAAACCCACCAAATCTCTGGAAATAATCTTAAATCTTCCACTTGTGGATTTCTACGGCAAATTTCGGGTCGGCTGCAGAGCGGCCAGGTTAAATATAATCCAGCCGTGGAGAGATTTCAGATTCCGACACGTAAGTGTTCTTGAAACTCTACCGGATATTCTACGACAGATAGATAGGTGGCTTATAACCTCCGCCCTTCCAGGACGGCCTATTTCTATCTATTCTGACAGCCATGCTGGTATTAAATCTCTCAATTCTAACGAAGCACGTCCAAAGAAGCCATAGAATGCAGGAAGACTCTCAACCTGCTGGCATCAAAATGCTCCTTGACTGCACACACGGAAAAAGGTTAGGATAACCCACCTTCGATTTCTCTTGCAGTTGCAGAGATGAACACTATCTCTGCTGGTATTAAATCTCTCAATTCTAACGAAGCACGTCCAAAATAGCCATAGAATGCAGGAAGTCTCTCAACCTGCTGGCATCAAAATGCTCCTTGACTGTTGTATGGGTCCCTGGACATAGATCTAGCTGGACGAAAGTCAAAATTTTTTTGTTTTTAAAATACTTAATGGTACTTGGAATACATTCCTGACAATACATTGAAATAGAAATTGCATTTATTAACCCTCAAACCGGCAAACTTTAAATAATGATCAGAAACGGTTGGGAATTTTTTTCTAGCTTAATTAGGACATAATAAACTCAATTCCGTCAACAGAAAGTCAATATGTCGTTTCGTTTGCCTGCCAGGTGAGAAATAAGAAACAGTGCCTCAGGGCATACTTACCGGTTGGAGCGAAAAAAATTAACACGTACAATTTTTAGTAAGGAACAATGTTTTTATTGAAATAAGTTGTAATAAGCAATGAATAATAAAACAAATAAATTATTTCTTTGTATGATATTCCCCGAAACAATTTTTCGTGGCGGAGCAGCATAAATGTAAATTACACACTTCGCAGACACATTGAGTTTGGGACTTTTTACAAAGTTTGCACATTTTTTTCCCACCTTTTTTCTCAAGCCACTTCGGAAGATGGGTATTACCGTTGAAACGAACATCATCAACAGGATATACAGCTTTTCTGCCTACAATCAGAGAATCAGGTAAAGACCCCTTTTGTGCAGTATTAGGTTGGCTTGTTGAAGTTGGACGACCCGCTGAACGCTTTTGATTGTAGCTCACAAGACCAGCAGCGATTTGTTCTCTGAATTCAGGCAGCTGTAACATCTTTTCTCCCTCGTCAGAAATATTACTGGAATTATTTATCTTCTCCATATTTATTCGCTTATAAAGAAGGTAAGCGTTCGTTGCAGCCATGTCAATAAAATGATAAAAAAGGCGCGTCATTATATCACGTGTTTTTGCTCTCACGTGATATCGTCCCATCAAACCATCCATTAAGTCGACGCCTCCCATATGGCTGTTGTATTCCCTAATTATTTGTGGGCAATCGACTTCGATGTTTTTCTTTTTCTTCCTGTCATATCGTTTAGCCTTAGCTACTTGCTCATTCGGATTACTCCGATCGAATGGCTCAACTCCTACATAAGTCGAAGCTAGCCTGACCGCTTTATTGTCCTTCCACAGAACAGTACTAATATCGATTCCATATGCAGAGCCCACATACTCTGTTGAAAACCCACGCTCTTTCTTTGCTATAACACTGTCCGGTGGAAATTTGCAATTTGGGATACGATTCACTCGAATTGTGCCAAGACCAAATATGCCACGAGCTCGCAAATAAACCAACAGAGGTAACGACGTATAGAAATTGTCGAAGTAAATTATATGGTACATGAAGTCATTCACAGTTTGGGATAAACGAACAACAACATTTGCTGAGCTGCCTAGATCGGGACAATTTGGTAGAATAACATTGTCTCCTGCGCCGTTGTAGATCTCAAACCTATATGCGTAACCAAACGAATCGCACAATACGAACAATTTGACACCCCACTTGTGCGGCTTGTTTGGCATATATTGTCTTAAATGATGTTTCATTTTCGTCGAGCACATTTGCTCATCGACACTATTAAAGAAAAGCAATAAAACCTGATAACTTTGCGAGTTAACAAATGGCAGAAGCTTACCAAAGTCGACCATGTTTTGGGATTGAGTCGAAGCGTTCATTGAGAAGATTCGAGAAATTACGTATCCGAAACAACGGGTCATATCCTGGTTGCCCTTTCTTCACCCTTTCTTCCTCATCTCGGAATGATAGGAATCTTTTTATAGCTTCAAATCGTTTCGATGGCATTGTTTTGCGAATGGGTTCGAAAGCGTTCTTTCCCCAATAACTTTCTAAATTCGGGTATCGATATATTGACATATATAAATGAATTCCGATGTATTGGCATATTTCATCGGCATTCACATTGAATTTTGAGTTGATGTCCCTACTTAGAGCACACCGGTTAGTCTCCTCAACAATCATATCAATTACTTCCTTAGAAAAAAAATAGAGAAATAACTGGCATGGAGTTGAAAGCCCTTTTATATTGTCAGG
>NW_016158366.1:23358-29477 GCF_001687245.7 Rhagoletis zephyria | reverse complement strand
GGGGTTGTGTGTTAAAACAGAAAAATACTTGGAGTTATAAAAACTTTGGTTATGTAAGAGTTAAAAAAAATAGTAACTCGCGAATTTTCTGCTTTCTGAAGTTAAAAAATTATACAACAGGCATACAAATCTTTAAGCGCTGTTATAAAATTTAAAAAAAAAATTTTAATTTTAGTCATGGTAAATAAAATCTCAAGAAGTGAGTTGTTTGACATTTGGAGAAGTGTTGCTGAAACTTCTAAAAGACAACAAGGTGTCCGTGATTATGTAAATTGAAAGAAATATCTGATGAAAATGCTCGTTCCGAAGTAAATAAAGTAAATTAAGTAGATGACTTTAGATTCGTAATCAGCAACCCAGAAAACCCCCAGATACACAGTTACATAGAAATCTACCGATTTTTTTAAATTTTCGTCCGCCATATTGGATCCGCCATTTTGAATTTTTGATAAGTGACTTCAGATTCGTAATCAGCGACTCAAAAATCCCCTAGGTAAGAAGTGGTGTAAAGATCCATCAACGAGTATTTGTTTAAATAGTTTCGTCCAGCTAGATTTTCGATCCGAACCACTGTGCGAGCTGGCAAGGAGGGGGACATAAATATCTGAAGTCAATTCCGCTTGGAATGCGGGCATACCTCTAACCTCCTGCAAACACAGACTAAAGGCGGAACTCGTTGAGGAGGTATATATAAGGTGGGCTGTGGAAACCACTTGTCATACTACCAGGAAAATCTGGCCAAAGTTTGATGTAATGCGATCCATAGCTCTCACCCGGCTGAACCGCTCCTCTCAGATTAGTTGTCGTGGTAATCACCGGACACTGCCTGATGGGCACACACGGAAAAAGGTTAAGATAACCCACCTTCGATTTCTGTTGCAGTTGCAGAGATGAACACTATCTCTGCCATTGCCCGCCCTGGCCAAAATGCGCAACCAATTCTCGGCGAACGTTCTCGACTTTTTGTGCTATATAAAATGCACTCGGTGGTTCAATTAGTAACGGAGAGATACAAACAAATGGCTTCGGCCAATGGTAGAGCTGTAAAAGTAACGAAAATTTCGTTATCCGTTGACAATTTCACTTATACGGTTTTGTTAAAATATGAACAGTATTTTCGTGAAAAATTAACGAAAAATTAAGAATATTGCGAATATTGTGAAACAATCACTGTACGAATAACTATTTTGACTATGTATGGAGTTACGTGCATATTTACTATGTATGTATTTATGTATGTAAGTATGTCTATTAAGTTTAGTAATAGTTATATAACACTGATAAATTCATGCATTTCAAAATTTCACTTAATGTTACTTCGAAATTACTTGTACAAGTGCCCGGTAAAAATATTTGTCATCTAGAGGCGAGCGACCGCTCGTGGGTGTCATCATAATATTGTTTTAACTTTAGAACTACTTTTTGTCTAAACCTGAAACTTTCCCAAAAATGTCCGTATATATTTGTCTTTAATGCTGCATTAAAACAAAGCACAAATTTTAAACTTCATAACACAACTTTTGCGTTTGTAAAAACCACCTCATTAATTTTTATAAAAGTGTTTAAATATTTGTCATATTGTTTTAAATAAATATTAAGAAGCTCAGTCGGACTCATCTTCTTTAGAATAGAATCTAGTCTAATGTGTGCAAATTTCAAATCAATCGAATCATAAACGTGTGAGATATAGCGGGTTTAAATGAAAATTTCGCAAAAACTTTCAGCAATGAAAAATCCGATTTTGTGGCTTTTTCGACACACAGGCATGAGTAAAAATTTGGTTAAAATTAACTGTAAATGTATTTTTGAATAAGCTATCGATTACAATTGGTTTGAAATCGCTACACTTCATTTCAACTTTATGTTTTTTTACGCTGCTTGTTGTTTCTGCTGCTTGCTGTTTTCGCTGTTGTTGTCGCCCAATTTTGCGAGAAAAGAATAAAGGCCCGTCCACATAAAACTTTGGCGTTGCGTTGGCGTTGGCGTCGCTTCAACAGCTGACTATGAATACATGAATTCAAGTGCAGTCCACATAGCCAAAATTCGGCAACGCTCACGCCAACACAAAGCAAAAAGATGGCCAACTCTCATCTTTTCGCGTGCGTTGCTCGTCAGCTGTTGCAAATAAATAAAATTGTGTGAAATATTTTCCCTTTTTAATCAAGTGCAGGCAAGAAATATCGTTTTTAATGCAATTATTGATATTAAATATTAATTTGTCTGTCGTTAGTATGTTAATTTAGTCGCCCAAGCATTCGCTGCCAAGCGTTCATTGTAGCAAGCATTCTTTTAACGTGCGTTCTGTCAAACCAACGCCAACGCCAAAGCCAATGCGAAAGTTCTATGTGGACCGGCCTTAACGGTCCTGCGCATTGCGCAACCTCTTATATATAAACCTTGGCGCAGGCAGTCATATGGCCAGCGATGCTTGTTGGTGCAGCAGGCAGCACTTGGGAATAATTTTGTTATTTTCACTGATGCACAACATGTACATGTATATATATGCATATTGATTAGTTAATGCCTTTTATATTTTTTTTTGTAAGACTGCGTTTATACACGGAAACTTTTGTCGACGCGATTTTTCCATTCCCTTTTGGTGTTGCTCATTTCATTTACACACGACGATTTTTGTGTATGCAATTGTTGTTGTCAGCTGTGAATCGCTAACTCAATTTACACAGACGAACGAGAGCACAAAGCGTGTTGCCCGAGCACGAGCAACTCGGTGCCGCTCTCCGTCCTCCTACAAACGTCGAGTTGCGGCAACAAAAATCGCCGTGTGTAAATGAGCACTAATGAGACATGGATAAGAAAACTTTTGCAACCACATACATACATAAATACATACATATGTACATATGAATGTACCTTATGGTCTGATTATTCATACTTCGCATAACTTCGCACAACTTCGCATAAACTTCAGACTGTAATTTCGTATGTACTTTGTATGTATTCCATTGCCCTGAAATTAGCAGAACTTTTAAAAACTTAGTGATCTGTTGAGTTTAGATTTTGCTTCACATTTTCTTAAGTTACACTTTTAGTGCTCTGGTACAAATGGTTGTGCGAAGTTATGCGAAGTATGCATAATCAGACCCTTAGACTATGCTCAAAATTCATTTTACACATATGGAAGAAAATGCGTAGCACCGTCAGCAAAAAAAAACATCAAAAATCTACACGGACTTTAAGAAATTGAAAATTTGCACATTATTATACTAAAATTTAATGCATAATTATTAATTAAAAAGTTTGCAATTTTCATGAAACTGCAAATACTAATAAATTTCGTACAAAGTTTGAAACTTGTATTTATAAGGTGTTTGTTAAAGCCTAAGCCATGTTTTAATACAAAATAAACAAAAAATATTTAATACGAAAAACATTGCGAATATTTAAAAAAAAATCCCCTTATACTAAATTTTGTTAGTAATAGCCCAGTTATGCATACTTGCACTGCTATACCATTTTTACGTAAAAATCAAAACCCAACAGAATTCTACATGTTAAGTGCTATGCGTTGGGTAACATCTTACACGCAAAGCCCATTTAACAGATTCTTATGTGACAACTCTCATGCAAAGCTAAGTATGCATAACTGGGCTATAAGAGCGTGTCTTAAAAGATTTCCCTTAGAGAATTTGGCATTGTTAAGGGGGATACCTTCCCTCTATGTAGTAAACCAAAACTAGTGCGTACAAGTTTGAAGAATGCAGCAGCACTAACAGCTTCTTTGGGTTTTTTCACTTGCCGATTTTTACATAAACCTTTTTTTAATATTCGCGAATTCCGTACACACATATGTATTAAATGTATAACCGCAACGCCAGAATGGCATTGCATGCAACTGCGTTTATGCAGGTTCTCAAATGCACAAGCATATTTAAGCTACTAAAGGGTCAGCTAAAGACCGGGAGATATATGCAGGCAAACAAAATGTAAGAATTTGTGCTTTCCAAATTATTAATTAGTGCTTACCCGCGCCAACCCTAACTCTCATTATACGCTTTTTCGTTTTGCATTGCATGCAACAAGTGTCTATTTCATTACCAGCTGAATAATATCTACAAAGTGATCGTGCAAAAACGTGGCAATGGACGCAGAAGATGTGAGTAGTCCACTTGCAAACAGCATTATGTGATTTTATAATAGAAAGCCATAAAGTTGAAAAAAGACTACGACAACAAGTAACATTTAAATTGAAATCTTTTTTTTATTACCTGAAAATTTGGATAAATAAGAGCCTTATAAAATTGTAACATAACATAACATGACATAAGATAACATTAACAGTCTATACGACCTAAAGCAGTTTTCTAAGTTCATCAGAAGATGTATAGTTTTGAAAGTTTATAAATAAGTGTGATAGCGACTTATGGAAGAAGAGTTAACATTTGATTCTAATTTTTTCAGAATATAAAAAGATTTTGCACTGTGTTGTTAGTGGACATGAAACTACTATAAATACTGGTACGTAATCCTCCAAAAACTAAAAATCGAAAAAATTTTACAAAGCGCACTTTGCAAGTGGAGTATATCTAAAAAAAATCACTTTTAAAATTTTTTAAAAGTATAATTTTGTTTAAGTTGATAATATTATAAATAAGCATATTTTTATATTCTTATAGAATTTAATGATGGCTTCCCCAGCTAGCTACGATCCGAATACATCCAGAATCCGAGGTCCAGTTGAGAAATTTTTTTTTGAAGTATTAAAGTAAATGAGCGATATGTACATACGCACATATGTATGTTATTATCTGAAGTCTGTTTTTATTTTCATTAAGTGTGCATGTAGGAATGAATTAAATTTTAGTTATNATTTTTTTTTGAAGTATTAAAGTAAATGAGCGATATGTACATACGCACATATGTATGTTATTATCTGAAGTCTGTTTTTATTTTCATTAAGTGTGCATGTAGGAATGAATTGAATTTTAGTTACTGAAAAATGTTGCTTTCCTTATTTACAATGAAATACGTATGTAAATATAAGAACGATTTTACAACGCTTTTATCAACTTGAAATGTTGTATGTCCAGACCACCATAGGGCTATTCGCAATCCGGTGCAAATGGCCTAGCATCATTGCATTGCAAATTTGTATTGCAAATTATTTGCAATACACAAACAAAATACACGCATTTGCATTTGTCATGGCTTGACAAATTTGCAATACCGAAAATCCATAGCATAAAAATGCTATGCATTGCAACTCTGGTTGACATTTCTATCAGTTGATTAAAAAAGTTTTACCATGACAGTTTATTAAAGGTCGCTCACAATCCATGGCATATTTCTGCAATTGCATAAATTTGTCAGCTCTTATGCACCGAATCGCGAATAGCCCTCATATACTATAACTGTAGCAAAGCTATTTATGGCAAATTCTATACATCAACCTAGTCTAGATATGAACCTCGTTGTAGGCATCATATCAAGGAGATACAATTAGAAGACTCTAGATGTCGCCCCGCCAGAAGAAGTTAAATATTGCGCCTAAATATATGCACTATTTATATACGTCACAGCGGAAATGGACGACACGCCGTTTCTGAAATGAAATATGATGAAATAAACTGCTGCTATATGTATGTTTATACTAAACTAGCAGACCCGGCGAACTTCGTCCCGCCCAAAATAAATTTTTTGTTCACGGTTAAACATTTGGGTTTAATTTTTAAACCGCGCTACGACTACTGCCTTTTTTAATCTTTTGTAGTCTACTTTTTAAACCAGTCAATAGTTTTAAGCATTTTTTAAAATATTGTGGTTTAAAATTTAGTCCAAAAAGTTCTTGGTTTAAAAATCAAACCAAAATGTTTTAATTATACTTTCTAGGTTTCATATATAGAAAATTTGGTTTAAAATCTAAACCGAAATATAAAATGTTTGCACACAGCGAAATGTGGTGTTGATTCAAACTCAACATATGAAAGCACATTTACATACGTGGGTGTAGCTGAGTGTGCAAAGCTGCTTGATACAATTGGTGGCTACTAAGGCTGCCCGGGTTCAATCCCCATCAGACGGAGCATGAAATTTTATTTTTATTTTTTATTCTTAATTATGAAAATGTTAGGGTTTAAAATTTAAACCGAACTGTTTAAATT
>NW_016158366.1:12619-20392 GCF_001687245.7 Rhagoletis zephyria | reverse complement strand
GTTGCATTGCAGTCGCAAGTCCGCTATTTGCTCATTCCACCAATAAACTGGTGCACGTCGGCTGGTCGGGTATTTTTTCTTCATCGAAGCGTCGCACGCTTGAGTGATTTTGGCCATGAGGTAGTTCGTCATGTTACTAGCTCCGTAGGGTAACGAAATTCCAGACATCATTGCTACTAGCGCCTCTTCGTCTAGAGAGTTGACCTTCCAACCTGTTGTTGCTCTAGCACTGACTTTTCTGCACTCTCTCTCCTCCTGTATCGAGAAAATGATAGCCATGTGGTCGCTATGAGTGTACTCGTCGCTAACCTCCCAAGACGTGTGTCGAAACAGCCTGCTGCTGATAAATGTGAGGTCAATAATGGACCCCACCCCATCCTTGCTGAATGTAAATTTGGTACCCGAGTTGCATAATGCCACATCCAGAGACGATAATGCTGCAAGGAGAGCTCTTCCTCTGGCGTTAGTTCGTCGGCTTCCCCATTGCAATGCCCAAGCATTTAAGTCGCCGGCTATTAATACGGGCGATCTAGTCCGGGCATCAAAGGTAAGCTTATCCATGACGGCTTCGAATTCATCGAGGGTAAAACTAGGCGGTATGTAGCAGCTATATACAACTAATCCAGAGACTCGAACACATACAAAACCTACGTCTGCCTTGAGTTGTTCCATATGAAAGGGCGTTATGGCGCAGCTCCACACCGCTGCTCGACCGGCATCGTCCTGGGCCCATAGCTGACAATCCCCCACCTTGTATGGTTCACTTAGTAGCGCTATGTCAACATTGTGGTCAATCACCGTCTGCTCCAATAGCTCCTGTGCAGCTTTGCAGTGGTTCAGGTTAAGCTGCAAGACCTTCATGATGTCCGGGATTTTTGTATCGCCTCTATATACTACGGGCAGTTTTTTCCGCCTATCCTGTGCCTTACGTCTGGCTTTTTGTTTCTGGAGCAGATTACGCACCGTTTCTTCTTCTTACATACGTTGGCTCTATGGCCTATATCACCGCAATTGAAGCACGCCCCTTTCGAATCGTGAATGCTTTTACAGTTTCTTGCCAGGTGGCCAAACTCTAAACATTTGAAACATTGCGTCGGGTGCATTTTTAGTCTTATTCGACAGATTACCCACCCTACCCGAACTTTGCCCACTGCGATCAATTTGCTCGCCATGGCGGCTGGCAGCAGCAGGGTTGCTGTCTTCGTACCGCTGTACGCGCTTCTTAATGACTTGACGGCTTCTACCGAAATTTTGCTGCCATATACCTCCCTTTCTAAGGCAGAACAGAGCTCTTGTTTGCTTATTAGCTCGTCTAAGTCCTTAACTTCTACCGCGGTTTTTGCGGTCAGGGTCTCTACCGTCGCTTTCTCTCCCAGCGTTTCCTTGACCGCTTGTTGAACCTCCACTGTGTGGGTTTGGCCAATTGGAGGAGTAGGTCCCCATTGCCGGTTTTGCGTACTTTGGTTACCACGTCTTCCAGATGTTTTAGTTGTGGATCGTTTTTTAAACCTCACAATATTTCTGCATACGAACTTCCGTCACGACTTTTTATTACTATAGCATCCGGCTTTGGCAACTTGGGCTTCGGCTTCGACCCTTTCTTTCCTTCTACTGTCTTCCATTGAGGTTCTTTGCCATCATTCGCCCCATTTGATCGGTTTTTCCTTTCACTTACGTTCGCTGGCGTCATTGCTTTTTCCTGACGTTCTATCGCAGTGCTTGGCTGCTTTCCAGTTTTACTCGGTATACCGCTCCCAGGGATTTTTTGAGGCGTTGTTTGGCAAGCGGCACTCAACACGTTTCGCGGTAGCGCGTTCCCTGTTTTGCCATACAGTATGGCCAGCTCGGCAATGATATCCCGCATAGGCTGGTGAATGGACCTTCTTTTGCCATCTTCCAGCATTTCCACCAACTCCCGTATTTTAACTCCCAGAGTAACCTACGCGGTCGGTTGATCTTCTGCTTTGTCCATACGCGCGCCTGGAGATGATGACCAGGGTCCTGTAGGCGAGCTCGCCTGTCTGGGGCGCTTTCCAAAAGGATTTATGACGTCCCCACTCTCGGTTGCCAATACATCACCACCTCCTGCCTTTTCACCCCCCTCGTATTTCGCCCCGGTGGAGGCAACCTTGCGAGGCTCATAGTTTTTTTATTTTTTTTATTTTTTTTATTTATTAGTAATAAAAATACTCAAACCCACAGGGCAATTTTGCTACCACCCTAGCTTCAGTCACTATCTGCTGTTTGGTTTGGTACTTCGCTAAGTTTGCTTAAACTATTTGACTACCACTGGCCGAACCAAACTGTTCCCACTTTTAACGAGGAGATCAGCTGTATTTGACACTTTATTTGTAAACACGGCATATTTCTGCTATCTCGCTCGTAAAATGTTTTCCAGTCTGCAAGTCCGCGAAAAATTGATTATATTTTATATTTTGTGATTACAAATCACCATACAAACGATTCCACAAGCGTTTCCGTCACCCCGACTACGGAAAGGACGCACTGCACACTTCCCGGGTAAGCCGAAAGAGTTTAATCACGTTTGGGTGGCTATCTCTGTTTATATTTTTCGTCTTTCAGGAGCTCCACTTGGGAAGCCGCCAATTCTACCGCGTACAAATGTACATGTATGCAGTATGAAAAATTCGGTTTGCATAGGAGGTGCCACGTAACTTTTTCCAATAACCGCAATTTTTATCCATGAATTTGCAAATGTTTTCATATATCTCCATACCATATTCGAGTAGTCTACCATGAACACTTCCAGAGATGTGCAATATGAAAAATTCGGTTTGCATAGGAGGTGCCACGTAACTTTTTCCAATAACCGCAATTTTTATCCATGAATTTGCAAATGTTTTCATATATCTCCATACCATATTCGAGTAGTCTACCATGAACACTTCCAGAGATGTGCAATATGAAAAATTCGGTTTGCGTGGGAGATGCCACGCCCCTTCACCTAGCGGTATGAAATATACTTTACATCCGATTCTCATACCTACCATATATAACACAAAAAATTTCATAAAAATCGATCGAGCCGTTTAGGAAGAGTTCGATTTTTATATGTATATTAGATAAGCACGATGCGAGGAGCATAGAAAAAATTTCGACGAAAAAAAAATATTTTAAGTTGGAACCAACAATACACACCCACAAAATTTCATTGAAATCGGTTAAGCGGTTTCGGAGATTAGCGTAAACGAACACAGTGACACGGGATATTTATATATTAAGATACCCTACTATAAGCACCTACCATAGATACGTTTGCGTACCAAATTTCAATTTCATTTGACTTGTGGTTTTGAAATTATAGCTGATAAAATTTTCCACGCCTATGGGATGTGCCACGCCCCCTTTTACAAACCCATTTCTATATAAGCACCTACCATTGATATATCTGCATACTAAATTTCAAGTTCGGGGGGCTTATAGTTCCGAAGTTACAGCTGATAAAAATTCCATGCCTATTGGATGTGCCATGCACTCTTTTCCAAATTCACTTATATATACCCTAATATAAGTACCTACCATTAAAATGGCTGCGTACGAAATTTCTAGTTCAAGCGACTTATAGCTCCGGAGCTATAGCTGATAAAACATTCCAGGTCCGTGGGACGTGCCGCTCCCCCTTTTACAAACTCACTTATATATAGCCTACTATCAGCACCTACTATAGATACGTTTGCGTACCAAATTTCAATTTCATTTTATTTATGGTTTTGAAATTATAGCTGGAAAATTTNGCTAGTTAAAGCGCCTACCGTAGATATGCCTGCACACCAAATTTCAAGTTCTTGGGACTTATGGTTCCCATGTTATAGTTGATAAAAGGGTCCACGCCTATGGGATGTGCCACGCTCCTTTTTACAAACTCGTGTATATATAGCCTACTGTAAGCACCTACCGTAGATATGCCTGCACACCAAATTTCAAGTTCTTGGGACTTATGGTTCCCATGTTATAGTTGATAAAAGGGTCCACGCCTATGGGATGTGCCACGCTCCTTTTTACAAACTCGTGTATATATAGCCTACTGTAAGCACCTACCGCAGATATGTCTGCATACCTAATTTCAATTTCATGTGACTGATGGTTGTGAAATTATAGCTGATAAAAATTTCCACGCCTGTGGGATGTGCCACGCCCCCTTCTACAAACACCTTTATATATACTTTACTGTAAGAACCTACCATAGTTATGTCTGCATACCAAATTTCAAGTTCATTTGGCTTATAGTTCCGGAGTTATAGCTGATAAAATATTCCTATGGGATGTGCCACGCCCACTTTTACAACCTCATTCATCTATACCCTACTATAAGCACCTACCATATGTATGACTGAATAACAAATTTCAAGTTCATATGACTTATAGTTTCGGATTTATAGCTGATAAAATATTCCACGCCTATTGGATGTGCCACGCCCACTTCTACAAACTCATTTATTTATACCATACATAAGCACCTACCATATATATGACTGTATACCAAATTTCAAGTTCATGTGACTTATGGTTCCGAAGTTATGATTAATAACAAATTTCACGCCTATGGGATGTGCCACGCCCACTTTTACAAAGTCATTTATATATACTCTACTGTAAGCACCTACCATAAATATGACTGCATACTAAATTTCAAGCTCATGTGACTTATAGTTTCGAAGTGATGGCTGATTAAATATTTCACGCCTATGGGAGGTGCTACGTCCCCTTGTCGAATCCTAATTTTTTTACTCTATTATAGGCCCAGGTGTCATAGCAATACTCTGTCAAAATTTTGTTCGATTCCGTCCGTCCGTTTAGGCTGCAACCTGGCAAATACATACATACATACATACTTCCACAAATATATAGTAGATATATCCTTCTCTTAGCGTAAAATAATTTTTGGGGATGTCTCGGCCACAGGGCCACCTATCGTGTAAGTTTCAAGTCCAAATATTTCTTTTAAATTGGCTAAATTGTTTTCTAAATATGAGCCAAATCAGCAAGTAAATGCAATTTTTATGAATATCCCGACCCCAGCGCCACCTAGCGATTCAATTTTTAGTCGAAATATTTCCCTTCAAGGTGCTGAAATATGTTTCAAATATGAACGAAATCGGTCCAGCCGTTTAGTAGTTTAGTGACATTCAATATACGGAAAACTCTATGAAATTGTGAAATCGTGACGTCTCAGCTTTCTTCATCTTTCGGCAACAACAACAAAAAATTTCAAATTTTTTTAAATCAAAGAACCTTTCACACAGAAGGTCCTAAATGTGATTTTTACTGAATTGAAATCGGTTCAACCGTTTGGTCAGCCATCGGCGTCATACGAAAGACATTTCATTTTTATATATATAGATGTGAGCAAACAACATATTGCTTGTATAGTCTTCTATTCTCTTTCACTGCAAGTTGAATTGTTTTAATATCTTTTGCAAAATTTTGTACAGATAAGACTAAAGGGTGAACACACCAAAACTGCGACACTTTGGGAAGCTTATAAGTTACACAAAAAGATTTCAATATTTTGAAATTTAAATACCATAAGAAATTTCATTTGAATTTGATTCCTAGTTGAGCTTAAAATGGCAACTGAGTTAGAAACGGGACAAACCATTTTGCACGAGTTTATAAATGATCCGGCCTTAAGTACCAGTAAAATCAGGGTACGAAAATAAACTGTACAAAACAATTCCCATTTGCTCATCGATCATCATATCATTTGTGGTTTTGTACAGTTTTGTAAATAGTAAGAAACAAATTGTAAGATTCACTGTCATTTTCCCCAACGAGAAACGTTTGCTTTTCGTTTGTGACAATTGTACCATAGGGTACGTTTTATATGTATGCAAACGTTTCAATTACGTGAAAAATAATTTTTTCTGTAAATTTTCATATCCAATTCAATTAAAAAACATTTTTATTTTTTTATTCATTGCAGCCATTCGTTTTGTATTTGTTTATTGCATATATGTGCACACATAAATATATTTTCCCTGCACGATTCATTTCGTTTGTTGTTTCGTCTGTAACTACTAAACTACTGTAGTGTACTATCGCCAAAGTGAACTCAGCCGTTTTTTTTCGTATTGTACCGAACTGTTAAAGTAATAAACGAAACGAAATAGTAACGTACAATATAGTTTATTTTCGTAAACTGAGTAAAATTGCTAAAAATTAAAGATTACACTATTCGACAGTTTACAGGGTTTTAATCGGTACAAATAAGGCCTGGCAGTTACGAGAGAACCAGAGAGCGGGGGTTGGCATGGTCAAAGTGATAAAACCAGTGCTCGGAAGGTCCTCAGTGCGTTTTCGCGTGATCCGAAGGTTCTGTCGCGTTATGTTGCAAAATCCGTACGGAGATAGCAGTTTTTCGTACAAAAGGTAAAGCGGAAAGCTTCATTGAGGTGTTTTACAGATCAAACAGCGCCAGACCGAGGCGCAAAGTAGAATGTTACAACGAAATCCCGCAGTCGGAAGTTGTATGAATTCTAAATTAAAAAATACAACTGCATCGTTATGGACTACGAAACCTGCTTTAAAAATTCAAAATATATTGCAGGTCCAGATTTGTATACTGCTGCAAGTCGTCAAGATGCCCCTGAAAGCTGTAAGCTAAAAATGAAGTCCAAATTTCCAAAAAACAACATTGTTTGGCAAGCTAGTTGTTCCTGTGGCGGTAAGAGCAGCCCTTTTTCCTCATCCGGCACAATGAATTATCAAGTTTATCGGGATGAATGCCTCAAAAGGCGTCTTCTGTATTTTATCAACATATAAGGTAGTAGGCCTCTGTTCTAGGCGGACATGACAAGCTGCCACTATGCCAAGGACACATTGCCGTGGTATAATGCAAATAACATCAATTTTGTACCTCATGACTGCAATCCACCCAATAGCCCAGAGCTACGTCCTATTGGGGAATATTGGTCAATTGTCAAAGGAATCTTGAAAACAGGTGAAACAGTAAAAAAAAATTGAAGAGCGCAAATTAAAGTAGTTGTGCGCATCGCGTAAAGTCAATGATGCAGTCGTGCAGAACATGATGTCGCAGGTGCGATGAAAATACCGATCACTTGCTTATGGAGCAAATAATAACTAAAATTGTAACATTTTAACAACATATCGCTAGCTTAGAAAGAAAAGTTGCTAAGTCCCATTTTAAAAATTTTACAGGAGAGGAAAAAATCTTCCAATAGCCATTTTCTTTAACTATTTCGCAAGACTTTGAATCAAACATTTTGCGCGTTTAAAGCAAAGCAAAACTCCATAAGAATCAGAAGGATTCGATATTTATTAAAAGATTTCGTATTATTTTGGCCTTATCGGATTTGTGGTGCTTCTTTTGGACTTAGCAAATTTTCCTTTTATTGCTTATGAAGAGGAAAAAATAAAACAAGTACCTTTATAATTTTCGAAACGATGCGCGTTCAATTTCTCTAGCCTCCTATATCAAAATATGAGTTTTCTTAAAAAGTGGACTTAGCAACTTTTCACTCTAAGCTAGCGATATAAACTTCCAAGTTATATAATACAAAAAATAATAATTTCAAAGCCTTCTAGTTTGTTTGTGGTAGTAATCTCTAAGTGTCGCAGTTTTGGTGTGTTCACCCTTTAAAAAGTAGAAAATAAATAAAATAAAAAAACTTTTTAATATACAACGCTTTTATAAATGGACTAAAAAGTAGAAAATAATATTTCTCAGTCCCACAGAATTTGTTTTGATAACTTTTGATTTTGAAATTTTAGCAAAAGTCATTATAAACAATT
>NW_016158366.1:0-12608 GCF_001687245.7 Rhagoletis zephyria | reverse complement strand
AACATATCGATGCCTTACTTTCTCAACCTCGTATCTTAAATAAGGTAACTTTTCAGGAAACAAAAAAAACTGTTTATTTTTTTACCGTCGTTTTTTATGTAAAAATGGTAATGCAATTATTAAGACATAAATTATAGCTATGTGCACAGGTATATTATATACTTATATATGTTAGTTTACGCATAAAACGAGTTTTTTAAGATACGAGGTTTCTGCATTAACCATAATTTCATTTTTGAAACTTGATTTATAAGTTACTCGTTTGCTGCACTTATATGTATACAACGAAGAGACTTCGAAACTATTAAATAAAAACAATTGGCCAATTCACAAGAGTCTCATATTCTTCGTATCGTTGTATGGTTTATTTTGTTGCCATGGTTTCTCATATAAATTTTTCAAAAAAACATAGCACAACAGACGATAGCATGAAATAAAAGACCTTGTGAATTGGCTAAATATTTTGTTTGAAATTAATGTTTTATTTGTTAGAGGATATTATAAAAAAAAAATAGAATTCATTTAATTTATTTTAATTTAATTATATCATTGGGTTGGCAAATTGTCATAAAATGAATGATAGTCTGCTGGAATCATACGTTTTAAGTCCTGTAAATCTTCATACTTTCTTTTAGAAATCGGTAGTGGCTGATTGTAGAGACCCGGTATTACTAAATCATCATTGTGCTGCACTTGTGGTCGCAATTTATAATGAGGTAATATATTCCACTCTTCATCAAAACATAATTTATATTGAACTCCGTCATTTAAGGTATATTTAAGAGCTCGTAAATCAACAACACATGGGTCGCCCTTCTTTGTGCCTGGTCGAATTGACTTCAAGTAATTTATTTGAGAAAAATCGCGGAAAAACGTGTGTTTTAAGTAATTAACGCGATAAGGTTGCGACAATCTGGATTGGTTTATAACCGTGTTAAAATCAGCTGGCACGTAGAGTTCTCTTCCTTTCTTCTTCCGTTCTATGGAGGCATGTACAGAATCGCACTCCATTTGAGTGTGGCCAACTACCAGGTATTTTTGTTGAATTTCTGCATGGTGAGTTATAGCATACTGTTGCAAGGCATTGAAAGTGTCACGTTTCGATTTTGTGCACAGCACCCTCACTGTAAATTATTATCGGTTTTGATTTGTCTTCCAATTTCTCTAAAAAGTCCAACAAACAAGAAGTAAACACATTAGAGTCCATGCCACCTTCGGCTTCATGCCAGACATAGCAATTAACATTTTTGTCAAATTCGTTATAAATTGTGAATTGGTGCACACACAGTTTTGTTTTGAAGTAGTTTGCTCCAGTTGAAAGTAGAGGAATTGTTTGCACTGCTTGCAAATCTACCGTGAACATTTGGATATCACCTTTACAACAAAGTTCCTTGTCTTCGGATTTCTCTTTCCTAGCACGCTCCTTATTTTTTATATGAATCTGATATTCAAATTCTGGCACATTTTTATTTTTGTACGCAAAACAGATATCACATTGGTCTTTCTTGGGCTTGTATATACTAATATTGGCTTTGTGTACAGCGTCTAAAAAGCATTTGTACTTTGCCTTTTCAGCCTCACTAATGTTGCTATCTTTCAAATATTTTTCAAAATCTTTGTACACTTCTGCCCAAGTTTTGTACTGAACGTCTACATATTCTCTACTTGTACTTTGTCGGCAATAGTGTGAAGGCATTTTAGGCAAATTCTGTAGAAAACAGTTCACATGATTTACTTTGGCAATTTTCTTTTGCTTTTTCGATTTACTGTTTCACTTTTCTTTACCAAGCCAATGTCGCTTGTATGTAGATTGGCAGTAATCCATTTGGACACGCTCCACTCACCAAGAGACAGCGTGCCAAAAACATTTTTTTGCAAACAAACTTGACCTCTCCTGAAATTTTGAAAGTGTAGACTAATGTGTTTACTCGCCGAGAAATAGTACCAGTGTTCTTGAAGCGACCGGCCTTTGGGACACCATAGCAACGACAAACGTTTTTTTTTCTTCCCATGACAGTAACCAAAATGCTTTAAAATATCCTTCCTATTTTCTTCTGTAATTTCATTGCACTGCTTACCAAATTTTTTCGCACATATTTCCGAACGGCACCGAGCTTTCAAAGTTCTTTCTTTTCTTATTTCCATTATCCCAGTTCCTTTTTTGCTTCTCTTAATCGATGCATACTCCCGACCACGCATTCGCTTTAGTTTTTGACGGTTTCTAGTCCAGTTTTGCTTATCTCCCTGGCCTTTCCGTGCTCTTTTTACTGTGTGACTCCAGAGGATTCATTCAACAATACTGGAGAAGATTCATTCTTAGATAGATCTGAATCAGTGCTGGGATGATACTCGCTTTCACTTGCGGAAAAGTCGAATTCTGAGAAAAAGCCAGAGTTATCAGAGTCCACTGAGAGAAAATGTCCTGTTTTTTCATCCAAAATTACGTTTCCATTCTGTTGTGTTTCAGGTTCGTGGCATTGATTCCTGATAACAAAATTACCTGTTTCAGCATCAAGAACGGCGATTGTATTTTCATTCATATTAAGCGCAGCTTGAGTAAAATTTAAATTCACTTAAAAGTAACACTTCTTCACACATTCCTTTTGTGGAATTTTTTTTAATAATAAAAAGAAACTCCTCAGAAATAAATATTCACCAAGCAAAATAATAACGAAAACCACTGCAATGCAAGGAATGAAATTAACTTCACAGTCTTCTCACTACAAGTACTACAAGGAAACGGTAAATTTTTGTTCGTTCTAGCGTCGCCGAAAAATAACGGAACCCGTTAAGCTATTGCAAAAGATAATAATAAGACACTTTTGGGGGATAACAAAACGATTAATATGCCTTTAAATATGCATGTATATTAAGATAAGTGTTTGACGCAGTTATGAAAAAAGCATTGATTGAGATACCAAGATATGTATTCCAATTTTTTTTACGATAGACACAATCTATTGAGATAGGAATTCGTTGCAGTTATAGAACAGAAATATAGGAATCGTTTGATATGAAAATCTCAAAATCGCATTTTTTTAAGATACGAGGTTGAGAAAGTAAGGCATCGATATGCATGTATGTGGGCATATGAATAACGACCGCTTAAAATCGATCTCAAATTTGTACTTTCGCTGTAGAATGTTATGTGGTTTGACTATTGTCAATGAAATCGAATGCTTTGTACTGCATGCGCTCCACGTTTTTCGTTTTCAATGTCATTAATTGTTTATAATGACTTTTGCTAAAATTTAAAAATCAAAAGTTATCAAAACAAATTCTGTGGGACTGAGAAATATTATTTTCTACTTTTTAGTCAGTTTATAAAAGCGTTTTATATTAAAAAGTTTTTTATTTTTATTTTATTTATTTCTTTATTAAGTAGTTATGGAAAAATCTAATTATTGGTTATTTTCAATAAATTATTAAAAAAAAATGTAAAACATACATATTTACTTACATGGCATTTTTTCTAATTCTTTTGCTTCCGTTTATCAAAAGGCAAATATTTTGCTTTGCGACAAAAGCAGACTTTCGAATATTCACTGTGTTTCGTCAGATATTCGCACACTCATCGGGGGCAGTACAACCAGCGTTGCCAGGTTGACATTTTTAACGTCATTTGGACATTTTTGTATCCTGTTGACGTTTGGACGTTTTTTTGTGTAAAAACTGACGTTTTTTAACTTCCCAGTAATTTTTCTCTATGCACAATATATTCAATGTATAGCGTACTATTTGCTTGTAGAGTAAGTACTTACGCTCACACTTTCGGCAACTTTGTTATTAAGTCTTGTAAGTAGAACTGATTTTGAATTATTTTCTTAATAAATCTTTACAAACCTTGTTTTTTTGCAGCAGGTGCCTCAAAAGATATTTATTCTTTGGACGCATATGACTTAAATATGATGCAAACCAAGCATACGCGCACTTTGTTTGTTTTCATTCTCGGACTAAGGATCAGGCGTTCAAAGGCTGGTTGTGTAAACACTTCAGGTTACAAGGCTTATTACAATGCTTGCAATTGCATATTAAAAGCCAAATGAAGAAGAGCAGATCTGTTGCAACTCGTACGCTCGCAAAAGCACTATGTTTCTCCTTAGCAGAACGTAATTTAGCATTTTCGACAACAGACCACCTAACCAAATGTCTACAAGAAAAAAAGAATATTAAAAATCAACGCGATTCTTTAGCAACTTAAAGCTTGCACATTATTACCCTGGAATTTAATGGGCTATCAAACTGCATACTCAAAAAAATTCTAAAAAATCTGAATAATAACTTGAAAGTCTAACTGAAACTTTGCAGATTTTTTATAATTTTTGCACAAAGTTTGAAATGTGGATTTATATTGTGTTAGTTATATAATGAGCTAGGGTTTTAAACCGCCAAAATCGGTCAAAATGTTGATGACTTAATCAGCTGATCACAAGTGTATATATAAAATGATTTGTATATTAACGATCTCAAACCAGTTTACAATAGTGGTATTCACCAAATTGTTGTCAACAGTCGTTGCTTGAGCTCATCTGCTGGTTTACCAGAGTGCCAGGCCACTTGCTCACTTTGTGAATACCACTAATGAATTTTAAATATGCTCTGCCGAAATGACATTTTAATATACCTTACGTACATATGTACCTTTGTATACAATAAAAGTTTAATAAGAACAATTCTGTGTGCATACATGGAAAAGACGTTTTTGGGTAGGAAATGACGTTTTTTGACACCAAGAGGGACGTTTTCTCATGCCGAAAACCTGGCAACACTGAGTACAACTCTCTTGTACCATTTTGCACAACATGTGTCTCTTTATTTTTGTGCCAAGAAAGCAGCTCTCACCAGTGTTGCCGTTTTAGCCCTTTGGTGGCTAAATTTGGCTACCAAATTCTTTTTTTGGCCACAAAAATTTGAAATTGCCCCTAGCCCTTTTTTAGCCCTTTCAAAATTTATTCATCATTGACATTAAACTTTTTTTTTTATGATTTTCATGAATTTTACTCTTCGCTCATAAAGCGAACGCCTTTCCTTTAAGGCAAGTAAACATACATATGTCTATGTATGTTCCTTACGTTTCTGGGCCGTTATCTTATCCGTTAACGATTTAACTATACATTAAAATAGGTAAGTTGGCGGCCCTTAATATGCTTTATGTGTTACACAAAAAGTTTTTTTGTTGAATAAAATATTAATTCTTTTCAGAGTTCATTGTTTTTCTATACCAGTAATTATAGAAAATGTTTGCGTGTATACTTACATATTTATACTAGCAGTACCCCGGTGTGCTTCTCTACACCAAATATTGAAAAAGGAATGAAAAGTCCTGGAATTTTTCTATATGAAAATTTATCATTTGTTTTATTTCAAAATTTTTGATTCTTTATTTTAAATCTTAATCCAACACATTTGGATATACAACATTTTTTGTTTTTCCATCTTGGGTATGAATAAATAAACAATTTGGAATGCCAACTCTTGAACAGGCCACGTATAGCTACCAATTCCAGTAATCTACCACAAATATTTCAAGAGATATACCAGAAGAAAATTTTTGTTAGTATGGGTGGTGCCACGCCCCCTTTTCCGAATTCGGGGAAACTTAACCCAAACCATCTGCATAATAGCCCGACTATGCCGTATAAATTTGGTTGAAATCTTGCACTTATTCTTTATATATAAGATGTGAGGTGCCACGCCCTCTTTTCCAATACCGCCCATTTTTATCCATGAGTATGGAATTATTTGTTATACCTCTATACCAACTTCCAGTACTCTACGACAAATATTTCAAGAGATATACAACAACAAAATTTGAGTTAGTATGGAAGGTGCCACACCCCCTTTTACGAATTCGGGCAAACTTCACATAAACCATATGCATGATAGCCTAAATATGCCGTATAAATTTGGTTGAATTCGGTGAAGCCGTTCTTAAGTTATAAGCTCACACCAAAAACGTGTACTTATTTGTATACATAAGATACATACATATGCCACGCCCCTTTCCAAATTTGAGCAAACTCCACATAAAATATCTGCATGATGGCCCGAATATGCCGCATAAATTTGGTTGAATTCGGTGAAGCCCTTCTTAAGTTATATTGTCACACCAAAAACGTGCACTTATTTTTATATATAAGATGTAGGTAAAAAAATTTAGCTACCATTTTTAGCCACAACAACGATTTTTAGCTCTTTTTTAGCCCTTTTTTAGCTGGAATTTAGCTACCACTAAAAATGTTTCGCGGCAACACTGGTTCTCACTATTCTCTGCACACTCATTCATTCATCTTGCTTGCTATGGGTTGAATGAGCAAACAGTGTGGAGAACAAACGACTGTCTCATAAATGCCAACCACTACATTCATGCAGTTGTCTACTCGCTATGACAACATGACAGCTATGCGAAATTTTTAGTTTAGTTTTGATTTTGGTGTCCAGATCGTGCTGTAAAATATGGATAAGAGCGAAGAAATAAATAAAATTTTTTTAATATTCTTTTTTTTTTGTTTTAAAGCAGATGTTATAAAAATATACAACGCACATTCATATGTCTTGCACATATTTACTTCAGCAAATTTCTTCAAAATAAGGTTTGCGCAATTTTATGCTGTAGTAATTTCCATAATATTGACTTGTACAAGTCTTGGGTTGTGCAATGATTTTGTGTGGTTTAGGGGCCATATAAGTTTGTTTTTCGTTATGCAAATAAGCATACAGAAGCAAGAAATATACATTTTTTTTATAACCATGAATTTAATTATAAAATTTTATTTATTATTTGTTTTTTAAATAAAAGTTTAACAAATAACAGTTTTGTTTGCTTTTGATACTTTTTCTGCTTGGCAACTGATACTTTTTCTCCAAGCTCGCGGCAACGCTGATCACGATGTGTGTTTGTGGCGACATGTTAACTTCATGTTATTCATAGTGGACGTAATGTTAACTCCCCTGCTCTGTTCCGGGTCGCCATGTTATTCATAGTGGTGGTGATGTTAACTTCTCTTCTCTGGTCCGGGTTGTAATATTACGTCCGCCGAATAAAAATAAATGTGTATGTGGTGCGTCTTCTGTATACTCTTTATTCTGTGATAGAACATAATCATGCCTATTACGGTATCCGACGGATGCCATCCGCACGGATCTAATCCGATTTGCATTGTCATAACAAGCGAATGAGAAGGATTAGATTCATGAGAATGGCATCCCTCGGAAACAGACCTATTCCAGTCTGACAGATACCATTCGCACAAATCTAATCCTTCGCACTCGCTTATTCCGACAGCGCGAATCTGATTAGATCCTTCCGGATGGAATCCGTCGGATACCGTAATAGGCATGATTATGTTCTATCACAGAATAAAGAGTATACAGAAGACGCACCACATACAAATTTATTTTTATTCGTCTACGGAAAAAGGCCTTTCCAACAGTGTTCTTGGTTTTGAAATCGGTTCGGTAGAATCGCCAAACGAACGGAGACAAAATTTATGTTAGCGTATTAATATATAGATTAACAGCTTTTGCTACTGCTGTGGTATGTACCAAATAGTACATATCCTTAAAAAATCACTACTTACCAGCGTTGCCGTTTTGGTAATTTTTAACCAAAATTGGTAATATTTTTCTTTATTTATCAAGTTTGGTAATTTGGTAATTTATTTTTCAATTTGGTAACTTTTTCAGTACAGGTTCTAATTCCACATTAGTAAGTGGCCCGTAAGCGTTTCGTTTTATAGAAATACCAGGTCATCCTGAAAGTTTCGCAAGGCGAAAGTTGTTCCAGGGTTCCTTGGTTACTATTTAGAACGGTGTGATCTCTAACAAACTGCTTGAAAGTGGCTATTGCTAAGTATATCCACCGTCTCCTTTTCTGGAAGGTTTTGAGCGGTCCTACCTTTTCCTGTCAGTTCGTCAGCTTTGAAATTACCATAAATTTTCCGGTGCACCCGGCAACCATACATGTCAGTAAAATTCTACGTAAATATGTATGTTCTCATTCAAAAAGCTACGGCATTCAGCGGGGGACTTCACTCTGGCTTTGTGAGAGGCGAAAGCTTTGCTTCAAGCGTTAAATTTTTTTATATATTTCCTTGTCACTTGTTTACATGAAAAAAATATAGCCGCACCAGATTTTGACAGGTTTATAGCATTATTATTTTTTTGTAATTTAATTTTGGTGTTTTTTAATAAAAATATAGATCTTTCATTAAGAGAACTCGTGTAAATTCAAGTTTCAAGCTTTGTTCAATATATAAAAAAATCAACAAACTTTGTAAATATTTTAGGTGATTGAAGCGCTGATTGCCTGAAAAGCTTGGTATCGAGCCCTAAATGCCAAAATAACGTAAGCGATATTTTTAAAATTTTTTTTTGATGCAGAAACGCATCTAGATGCTCAGGGAATATTTCTGCATTAAAAAGAAAATTTTAAAAAAATGTCGCTTACGTTGTTTTGGCATTATGTTTGCACAGTTCTGCAGATACAGGTCTATTCTGCGCTGGTAACATAAATTGTATAACCGGTAATTAAAGTGTCTGTCAATTTTTAAACCTTTTTCGCATTCTGTGCTTTCTTGTAACCGGTAAATTTGGTTACCTTCTCATAAACTGGTAACAAAATATTGCCCCGTGGGATATGCAATACAGAAACTTCCACAAATCTTCATAGCTGAGTTGCTGAATATTTTCACTGCATTACCAACGCGGTGACAAGAAGTGGTAACATTTTTTGGTAATAAAATTTTCCGGTCACAAAATCTTCGGTAACGTGTAGAAGAGACCTGATAAAATAAGTTTGGTAATTTTTTGTTGAATGTGGTAACTTTTTGCTTTGATTTTGGTAAAAAATAAGAAAAATGTTTGGCAACATTGCTACTTACATCATCATCTGGCACATTTCAACAAGCAGGTGCCCAACGAGTCCAATGAGCTAGACTGGGGTACTATCGATAGTAATATCGATAGTTGAAAACTGCCGCCGCTGTCGATAGTTTTTGAAAACTATCGATGACGGTTTTAGCGAAACTCCGCAATGTCTCTTCTTTATACATTACATACATTTTTTTTATGGAAGAAAATTCACAACAGTCGGCAAAAAAAAAATTAAGTCATTGGATGTTTAGCAACTATAGGCTTAGTCTGAGTTATAGTAAAATTTAGTAAGCTAAACTGCTTACACAAAATTTGTATAGAAATTCGAATTAAAAATCTTGAAATTTTAATGATTTTTAGGTTTTTTATGTTTTGTACAACTTTTATAAAAAATTAGTAAAGACTAAGCAAACAAAAAAATAGTCAAAACTGCTAAAATTGTTGTGGTGCTATTATTTTAACCAGTACTATATTCGCTTTCTTACAATATGGTAAAATGTTAATAATTTGATATGTGCCTCCGCATTTGATCTCAGTTGAACTTTTATAAGTATGAGTTGTCAATTTAACGAGTATCTTTTGTGTTCTATTTGTTTTGCAGTATTAGAAATGTATTATTATAGCCAATTTCACTTCTTTGCACTTTAAAAGGGACAAACAAAATCCGAATTTCATTTTTCCATATAAAGAATAGTATTATGTTCTAGGCCTGGGTAACCGCGCAAATTTTTTGGCGCTGACACACCAACTCCAGCGCCACTGTCGGAATCAGCACAGTGTGTTGGCGCAATTGCGCCTCTTCAGGCTAAAGCTCATTTCCTTTATTGTTGCACGCTTCACCAAAATGAATTAATACAAGGTGATATCGGTTGAGAAAAACTCAAGTATACCCAAGTTCACAACCCAAAAATACAACACACCCATCATTTGCACATTCAGAAGGACCGCGACGAATTCTAGCTATGCTGCACATTTTACAAGAGACATTTCTGTTTCGGGTGTTCTTTGCTGGTTCTTTGCGACACCCGTCGTTGTCAGTGTTCCGGTGTTGAACTAAGGTGAATTAATACAAGGTGGTATCGGTTGGGCAAAAACAAGCCAAGTTCAAAACCCAAAAATGCAACAAAGACATAATTTTCACATTCAGAAGGACCGCGGCTAATTTTAGCAACAACACCTTGTAAAAATTCGCCTTGTGCTGCACATTTTACAAGTGACACTCCGCTTTTGTGTGTTCTTTGCTGGTTCTTTCCTGGTTCCGGTGTTGCTGGCGCCATTGCGCCACAGAGTTGTGAAAATCGGTATCGGCGCCAGTAACTCAGCTCTCGGTATCAGCGCAATGGCGCGGCGCCGCACTGTGTTACCCACGGCTATTCTGTTCCTGTTTCACGTGAAAAAGCTGTCAAATTGCATATAAAATTTCTTTCTGTGAAATAAGTGTGAAATTCCACACCATTTCCTCAGCGAAGTAGTATTCTGTTCTCGCTGTGAAAAAGCTTACAGCATGTTGGCAACATGAATCCAGAAACACAATTTTCATGGCATTTTTAAATACACGTATATTTTAAATTGTGTGAAAACTGACAGTTAATCGAATTCAGTAGCGGCGAAAACAATGGGGGATTAAGTCGCTAAACCTTACCCAAACCGATCGTAAAATTTTATTTCACGAATGTCTAATTCTTATTAGTTTACCTAGCTGCTCGCATGCGACGCAATTTCAGCTTATGCCTTTGGGTCTTGCCAAGAATGTAATCCCTCAAGGTTTAGCTTAAAATGGTTCCAGGGATACACTCTGTGATCATGTAATTTTCAAGAAGGTGTCACGCCCGTTTTTCTGTGCATATTTCCATTGGAAAAATACCTCATCTCAGTAATCTAGGTAAATGTTTCCATGCGTCATCAGAATTTTAGAGTATATGGGTAACCCTCTGGCTCTTTTCAACGGCTACGGAAACGCTTTCATATACCCGCATTTTTCATAGGTTTGGAATTGATTTCATTTATCTTTATTCCAAGTTCTACGGTGCCACGCCGAATTTTCCAATAAACCCATATTTTCCATGAGCTTGAGATTGGCTTCTTATACATATATCCATATCAAGTTCCAGGACTCTACCACAAATACTTCCAGAGATATGCACTATGCACAATTCGGTTTGTATGGGAGGTTCCACACCCCCTTTAGATGTCGCGGTAGACATCGCGTTTCTTGCTGATGAAGTTCTTTTTGAAATCAAAAAGCCAACTGTGTCGACCAGCAGCCGGATTCTAACTTTCGTTATCGCTAACATATGCTAAAATGCTATCCGCTTTTCACTAAAAATAGCTTAGCCTAAATTTTAGTATACGCAAGTGGCGTTATGCAACAAAAGCTGCCGTCAAAATTTGCTTGCATTGTTGGTGGTAAATAGCCCATTTTAATGGTGATAAATAATCAAAATGGAGCAAAAAAATAGCAGCCTCAATTTGGATTACATTTCATCTTCTGTACTGTAACCATGACTTCTTTACAAAGAGGCAAATCTTTGAGAGAAACTACAGATTGCAATTTCGAAATTTTTTGCCCAAGGTGAATACAGCTTTGAACATTCTTTTCACAAATTAGTTTCAAAAAGGTTCGTATTCTTTTCAGAAGGTTATCAACGGTTTTTGGTAAATGTGCCACAAAGCAGCATTAGCATTCTGAATATAAATAATATCGGTGGAGAATTGGGGAATACGGAAACCTTATACCATGTTCTGACCGACAACGAAAACACCTTGAAAACGAGTTTTGGGATTGTGGGCTGAAGGCTGTTCACACCGGCTGTTGGTGTTTTCGTTGACATTTCTTTCATCCTTTGTTTACAGTTTTGCTACATAAAAACAAACCCAAAATACTTTTCCTTCAATTTCTTTTCATTAACAACCTTTTCTTCCATGCTTACTTTATTTTGGCCAGTCAATTAACAATAAATCCGAAATGACGTATTAAAGATGATAAAATATGACTTCCACTTCAATAAATAATCGAAAAAAACTAGTGCAGACACCGATTGAAATGAGTGGAATGTGAGTTTTCAAGTAGTTTTCAGGGAAAACTAGTAGGCCTCTCACTCCCTTCCCTTTCGTTTCGACAAAAATTACGTACGAAAGGATGTAGTGAAATTTTAATTTGACAGACAAAAACAGAAATATAAAAACATGAGATCATGAGATCATTACAACGTACGCTAACAAAACAAAACAACTTATCACAACGAAAGCACAGAGAATTTTTCACAATGCTTGAACCTTTTTTTATTCTTTATAAAAATACAGTTTATACTAGAGCTCTCGATTTTGTTCGCACATTTTCAAACAGCCCGGGTATATGAGCAGCGAGTACTCGCACACTTGTTCAATGCTCATTACTCGAAAATTTTCGAGCTTGAGCTCGAGCAATTCGAGTTTTTTCGAGTAACTTGAGCAATGTTTTTTTTTATTATATTGACATTTTTGGTAGCAACTTTTTAAATTTTTCAAATTATTGATATATAATGCAAAGAGTGTTACNATTTGACAGACAAAAACAGAAATATAAAAACATGAGATCATGAGATCATTACAACGTACGCTAACAAAACAAAACAACTTATCACAACGAAAGCACAGAGAATTTTTCACAATGCTTGAACCTTTTTTTATTCTTTATAAAAATACAGTTTATACTAGAGCTCTCGATTTTGTTCGCACATTTTCAAACAGCCCGG
>NW_016158365.1:133704-139720 GCF_001687245.7 Rhagoletis zephyria | reverse complement strand
GACACCGTTAGGTATAAGGAGGCTACTCTGAGTGCGCAGGTGCGCTGCAAAGAATGTAGCACTTTTCGGCGACCTTTCAAATTTAGTGTGTCTGGCCAGTGTTCGCTTCCGTATAAAAGGATCGAGTTCGTCGTTTCCATCAGCAGCCTACGCTTGCTTTGACTTGGACATCCAATATTTGCCATCAGTTTGCTTATCATTCCCGTTACTCGCGCAGCTTTTTCCGCCGCGTCTTTAATATGCGCCCAAAATGTCAGACGAGGATCTAGTTGTACACCTAAGTACTTCACCACCATTTTTGTCGTCAGCGTTGTGTCAAGAGTTGCATGTCCACCTCTAACAGTATATGCATTTTTGTCAGAAGGATCAGCTCAGTATTTTCTGTAGCGAGTTTCAGACCATGGTCCTCAAGCCATGCTTGTACTCTGATCATCACTTGTTTCAGCTTTATTTTTGACCCTTCGTTATTACGAGCGGTTATTATAGCAGCCATGTCGTCTGCGTAGCCAACAAGATGAATGTCGTCAGGCATCTCTATACGAAATATTTCGTCGTAGCTCATACTCCAGAGGTCTGGGCCGAGAATGGAACCTTGGGCCGCCTCGACGATATTTGCTTTGATTTATATAAGCAGTTCGTTGCTGAGGTAACTCCGAATTATCTACCCTAGGTAGTTCGGGATTAAAAACCTTGTTTCCAATGCATTTATTATGTCGGCCCACCTGAGACTGTTAAAAGAATTTCGGATGTCCAGGGTTGCAAGTAACACTATCTGCCTCGAGTGTTGGTTACCACGTTGAGCGATTTCTACACTCTCCATCACATCTTGAATCGCTCCTAATGTAGACATGCCGGCTCTAAAACCGTGCTGTCTGTCAGACAGGCCGCCGCTGTTTTCTATCGCCTTAGTAAGTCGATATTTGATCATCTTTTCGAAATTTTTTCCTGCAAGTGGCCTGTATGCAGAAGGAGTTGACGGATCGCCCTTGCCTTTACTAATCAGCACTAACTTCTGCTTCTTCCAGACTTCGGGAAAGACTCCTTTCAGACAGGCGCTGTACATGTTAAGCAATGTATTGGGCCGTTCAGTCGCCAAAGCTTTTAACACCTCCGCAGGTATTCAGTCAGGTCCCGGCGCCTTATTGTTTTTATCCCCTTTGCTGCCAGTACAAGATCTTCTGCTGTGAAAGGTGGGGCAGATTCGGCTGTTAGATGTCCAGACACTTCTAACAGAGGCTTATGCGTAGGAAACAGAGTGTCCACTATCTTGCTTATCCCGTCGCATGTCATTTCAGTCGCAGGTGGCTTTGCTCCCAGCTTTTTCAACACAATTTTATAACCCAGTCCCCAGGGTTGTTATTTAGGTCGTCTCTACGTTCTTCCCATTTTTTCTTTTTTACTACTGCTTATTGCCAATTTTAGAGCTTTTCTGTGCTGTTTGTAGTCTTAATATTCCGTGGGCGTTGGTTCTAATCGCCTAGCTCGAGGCAGTATTCTTCGCTTCCGTAGACAGACCTTCCTGAGTTCAGCAATTTCTGCCGTCCACCAGTATACCGCTCTTCCTTTTAAATTACATGCAATTTTTGGCATTGAAGCATTGTACCCTTCTGTTATGCATCGCATGGTTGTCCTTACTAATTTCCTAAGGTCGCTGTTGGCGCAGATTCGGTTCGCGTTCTCGTCAATGTTTGCGATGAGCAACGAAGGCTTCAGCTGTTTTACATTCCACCTGTGTGTACCTGTTTCCCTTTTCTCTGAGCCTTGATGGTGTCCCAATTAAATGTTGAAGATGATGTAATGATGATCGCATCCGGTGAAATCTTCTAGAACTTTCCACTCCTTAATTGATCCGGCTATACTTTCCGACGCTAAAGTTATGTCAGGTATGGTCCCAGTACATCCTGGTCTCCGGAAAGTTGCAGAGTTGCCTGTGTTGACGACGACTAGTCCTAATCTAGCATGCCATGTACAGTATCCGCCTACCTCTTGAGTTCGTTGTAGACGAGCCACATTCTATTGCTTTTGCGTTAAAGTCTCCTGCCGTTATTATACGGTCCCCTATTTCTAGCGCTTTGTCTTCGATGAGTTCTAGTTTCCGAGTGAAATCTACGACGTTGTCGCCAGGCGTTAATTAGCAGCTCATTATGGTGAATAGGTTTTTGTAATTACGCAAAACCGTCTCCAGATCCCTTTTTAGCAAAAGTGTAGTTACTGCCTTGGTGAAGCCAGATGGCGGCAGTTCTTGACTCGTATTCGACCATACCATCGTGAGTTGTGTGTCCATATTGTTCACTGATTATCACTGCATGTACTTCCTTTTCAATGATAAGTTGCGCTATAAGTGCATCTGATGTCTTGCTCCTATGCATGTTAGCTTGAAGTATCTTCATGTTTCGTTTAGACATCGGTCAACTGCCAGAACCCAGCATTTGCTTTATATCGTTACTTTCAGCATCTATACATAAGCAGAATTTCGGTTCGTTTGTGCATTCCTTTACCTTATGTCCCGTCTCTCCACATCGGATGCAAACTCCCTTGCTGCTTCTGTCTTGTCCCTTACACTCCGTGCAAAGATGTCCTACGCCGAAGCACCGGAAGCATCGCTTCAAGTTAGTGGTCGCCCTCATCCTAGCACTGATCCATCTGACTTTGATGTTCCTCGCCTGAAGAAGTTTTACCGCACTCTCGCTGGCAAGTGTTACGAACGCTTTGAGTTGCTGTCGGGTGTTTGATGCAGCGACTTTTACCACCATAACCCCTCTGTCGGCGACCATTTTTTACGGCGTTTTCGACCTCTTTCTTGTCAGTTAAGGCATCTAGGTCCCGGATATCTACAGTCGTGGTGGGCCTGAGAGTGGTGATAGAGGCAACCTCTTTTACTAACTCCCCCAGCTGCCGTACGAAATCAGGCTGGATAGATTATCCCTTTTCTAGCTCTAGTAGAAGGGCGCAGCTTGTGTTCTTCTGATGCCTTTTACCATCGCGGTCTCATCTGGTGTCGTTCTGCTACGTATAATATTCAGAATTTCCGCGTAGCTGTGTCCCTCCGCTGGTTTAACTAGCAGGGCCTCTGGTTTTAGTTTGGGAATTCGCTTTTTCGTACAGTTTTTTTGCGCTGTCTCCATTCCTTTGCGGTGCTTTGCGAGGTGTTCCATTTTCATTACTCCCCGCGAGAGCACTTTTACCATCTGCCATTTTTCCGGTTCCTTAACTCGCGTTTTCTTGGCGGAGTTGGGTGCAGCGGGACTCGGTGCAGTCCGTTTCACCGATGATGGTGTATTATCTTCGATGCGTGCGGGAACATTACGTGTTGCTGTAGGCGTAGCTATAGCATTATCGTAGAAGTTTTTTTCTTACTGGACTTCTCAGCTTGGCTCCATTCCTTTCTGCAGTATTTGATGACGTCGAAAACCTCTCAAGTTCAGATACGCATGTTTTGATTTCCACGCTCGTGTTACTTTGCCTAGTAATGACTGCTTTCATCTTCCGTAGTATTTTATTGAATTTTTCTAGTGCTTCTTCCTCTTAGGTTTGCATTTTAAAAACAAACTCTTGTCGCGCAGAGCCTGCGTCTACGTAGTTTATTTGTGGATTATCTGCTGTTACCGGTGTTTGCTCAAATCGTTCATGGTTTGGCTTTCCGATCATTGTATTAGTCACTTCGTTTTCTCTATTCGACTGTATTGCAACTCCTACCGTTGGGGTCACGCTTGCGCCTGCAGGCGTTCTAGCTTCACTTACTGGCGTAGTCTGGGCCGTAATACTGTCCTTCTTTCCTCTTAGGGGCATTTGCAACGGCGTGGTCGAATTAGGTGTGTTCGCGTTCTGTGGCCGTGACCGAAGAATATGCGAGCTTCTCGCGAAAGGACTCTCCTCTACTGCACTATCTTTTGTTTTTTCCATATTTTTATCCATTCGTTTTTAGTTTACCAACGCATTGTGTGCAGGGGGCGGGCCGAAATACTCAAGAACGGGTGAACCCTTGGGAACGACACCCCTACCCTAGTTTCCTGAGGCCTGACCTTCGCTTTACCAGTCCCGGAAGACACGGATGGGCCGGAGCTCGACCGGAGCAACAAACACTACTAATGCTTCCTGACCAAGGTCCAAATTGGCTGGTTCCTGATATACGTCACAGGCTCGGCAGACAAAGCTCACATCACCCCTTCTACAGCGTTGACGGAAAACACCAGCGAAGACTCTGGGGACTCCCAGTGGCCCTTACATTTACCGGTCTAATTATCGAAAATCAGTCGCACCTAACATGGTGTACAGACGCTGACCAACACACCGCCGGATGCGGAACAGACATGTGTTGGACTTAGGCTCGTGATCCCACGGTGTCGCCGAGGCAAGGGACGCAGATAAGGCGGCGTCTACTCACCTGACGCATCAGCTTCTTAGGATATGCGAGACTTTTAATCTGCATCCTCCGCTTATGCCGATCTTGGTTGGGGACTGTTTATTAGGTATTCGCAGCTAACCAATTACTGGACAAAACGCCCACTAATTGGTCGTTTTACTATCCACCACCTGTGACCCCCCCAGTATCCTGAGCTTAGCCCTGGGGCCGTTTGCACCATGTCTAGTTAAAGCTACCTGGAGATACATCCTTTAGTTAAGCACATTGACTGCTTTATCGATGACATGTTATATGCCGGGAGTCGATAACGATGTTTAACTGGGAGTTAGAATTAACTAGACATGGTTCAAACGGGCCTTGGAGTTGAACGATATAAAAGCATGCTTAAATCCATGGACAATAAGAAAGTTCATAACTTTATTTCGGCAAAAATTGTACTGAGCGTATTTCATATAGTAGGTCCAATACTTCTGGAAATTATTAATGCATCTCTACAAAATGGAGATTTTTCCAACAAGTCGAAAACGTCAATGGTAGCGCCAGTGGAGGAAGTAAAAAACGCAGTTAACCCAGAAGAATTTCGTCCAATCGATATGTTAATGGCTGAAAGCAAAATACTCGAAAAAGTTGTTCACAAGCAATTAGAAGCCTATATGGAGAACAATCATCTGCAGCCGGATTCCAGCATTCACTATCGTTATTTTGAACGCTAAAAATCTCCAAAAGAATAGCAGGCGCGCCTAACAACATGCAACATCTAGTTACATGCCCCTCATACTGCCAGCTTTTGTTGATTACACATTGCATCTGTTACTTTTCCATGTTGGCTGCTTTTTGGCTCCACTGATTTTCATTTAGAGAATTTTGGCGATAGAAATTTAGCGTAGCGGTTTTCAGAATTCCACTGCTGATCTCTGAACACTAATCGGGATGCCGACAACGCCACAGCCGCGAGACGGCGCTAAATTTAATAGTTTCACATTGGAAATCAGAAATGAACGAAGGAAATTGGATAGTTGCTGTATTTTTGGATTTCAAACGAGCTTTCGAAACAATTGATAGGAACATCCAGAAGAGGCGTTATGGAGTTGGAGGTATTGATAATCAGAGGTTTAAGAGTTCCTTAAACAGCAGATGGCAGTGCACCAAAGTCTCTGAAATCGTCTCGAGTCCTCAGCCAATAATGCTAGGTGTGGCCCAGGGCGCAGTGCTTAGTACTTTACTATTTTTATACCCGAGCGCACTTGTGCACAAGGGTATATTAATTTTGTTCACATAACGGTTGCTTGTAACAGCCAAAACGAATCGAGATAGATATAGACAAATGTATACATAAATGATCAGGATGAAAAAATAAATCGATTAAGCCATGTCTGTCTGTCCGTCCGTCTGTCCGTCTGGCCGTCCGTCCGTGTACACGATAACTCGAGCAAAAATTGAGATATCTCAACGAAATTTGGTACGTAGGTTTCCCTTAACCCAAGGTAGGTTGGTTTTGAAAATGGGCGAAATCGGACTGTAACCACGCCCACTTCCCATATAACGGTAATTTCCAGAAATACGAAAACTNTACGAAAAAAAAGAATATTATAAATTTTTGGAAAATGGGCGCAGCCACGCCCACTTATGGTTACATGTGTATATCTTGGTAAC